>NC_045544.1:61329965-61607465 GCF_009769535.1 Thamnophis elegans
AAATACATAGACAAAAACCTAGCAAGGGGGTTCATTGAGCCAGCCAAGCCATGGGTCGCAGCGCTAGTACTCTTCAAAGAAAAAAAAGATGGAACTATGATGTTGCATGTGGACTTTTGAGAGTTAAATGGGGTGTGCGTACAGAACCTATACCCTCTCCCCCTCATGAAGGACATGCTATCTCATTTGGCCAAGGGAAATGTCTTCACCAAACTAGACCTCAGAGAAGCATACTACCGAGTATGTATCAGAGAGGGAGATGAGTGGAAAATAGCATTCAACTGCTCCCTAGGGAGCTTTCAATTCAAAGTGATGCCTTTCAGACTGCAGGGGCCCCAGAGATATTCATGCAGTTAATAAACGAAGTGTTGCACGAGCACCTCTACAAGGGGGTCCTCGTCTACCTAGATGACATCCTTATCTACACTGAAACCATGGATGACCACGTACCTCTGGTCCGCCAAGTACTGAAAAAACTTCTGGCAGCCAACCTGTACGTCAAGATATCAAAATGTGAATTCCACTGTGCACGGTTAGACTACCTGGGTAACCGAGTATCAAATGAGGGAATAGAGATGGACCCAGCGAAAGTGCAAGCTGTCTTAGGCTAGCAACCCCCTCGCGCCTAGAGACAACTACAAACTTTCCTAGGTTTCGCAAACTTCTACAGGCAATTCATCCCCTCCTTTGTGAAAATTGCCAAACCCCTAACAGATCTCCTGAAGACAGGGAGCCCAGGAATGAAACCCCTTCCGGGACAACCCCTACAATGGGACCTAACCTGCCAAGAGGTGTTTGAAAACTAAAAAAATGTTTGCAAAGGAGCCGGTGCTGAAGTATCCTGACCCCGAGCAACCTTTTGTGATCCAGGCAGACGCCAGCGACATGGCAGTGGGAGCAGTTCTACTACAAAGAAACAACCAAGGAAACTTACAAGTCTGCACCTACATCTCCCACAAGCTCACAGACACAGAGAGATGATGGGCCGCGTGGGAAAAGGAGGCTTTCACAATGAGATGGGCACTGCTAACCTGGAGACACCTGTTGGAAGAGGGAAAGAAACCGTTCAAAGTCTGGACCAACCACAAAAATCTAGAGGCGCTTAGGACCCCATTGAAGCTATCACCCAAACAAGTCTGATGGCTCAATACTTCAACCATTTTGATTTTGTTTTAAAGCACATTCCAGGGAGGAAAGGAACTCTCTAGCTGATGCCCTCTCCTGCATGCCTCAGTACAAATGCGAATGGGACCACGTAGTGGATGCCATCATTCCCTCTACCCAAGCCGCTGCCCAAGTGACCACCAGACGGCAACGCCGAGACTGGCAAGACCAACTTGCAAGTGACCTAACCACGAAGCTCAAAACTGAACTGCTAGCAGACCCCTGGTTCCAAAACAACCAACACATCTTGACAAAGAGAGATGACCTTGCATGGAAGGGGACAAAACTCTACATCCCAGAATCCCTACGTACCCTAATTCTCCAGAGGAGTTATGATGCCAAACCATCAGGCCACTTTGGGTTCCTAAAGACTTTACACTTATCCCAGAGGCAATTCTGGTGCCCTGGCATGAAGAAAGATGTAGATAGTTACGTGAAAAGTTGTACCATGTGCGCCACAATGAAGAGACGACCAGAAAAACCTCCTGGACTACTGCAAAAAGTAGCAGAGCCAACGAAGCCGTGGGAGGAGATCGCAATGGACTTTATAGTAGAGTTGCCAAAAAGTGGGGGAAACACAGTGATTTGGACCGTAATAGACCTGTTCTCCAAACAGGCACACTTCATACCCTGCAGCAGACTACCCTCGGCTCACAAGCTGGCTAAACTGTTCATGAAGCATATCTACTGACTGCATGTTGTACCTCGAAGAATTATCTCAGACAGAGGGATCCAGTTCACGGCTAAGTTCTGGAGGCAGTTCCTGCGGTCCATTGGATCATCTCAGGGTCTTAGTTCAGCTTTTCATCCGAGCACCAATGGGGCAGCAGAGAGACTGAACACCATGGTGGAGCAGTACCTGAGGTGCTAGGTGAACCATCAGAAGTCCAATTGGGCAGACCTTTTATCTTTTGCTGAGGTAGCATACAATAACGCTGTTCACAGAAGCACGGGACTCACACCATTCAAAATAGTGAGTGGTATGGATTTTGTCCCAATGCCTAAGTATCCAAGGGATCCCCCCTCTTCAGTCAGCTTGGGTGACTGGATGTTGATGCTGAAAGCGATCTGGGAAAATGTCAAAAAGGCACTGGATAAAGCAGCACACACCTATAAGAAACAGGCAGACAAACACCGAACTCTACAATGGCCATTCTGGGTGGGAGAGAAGGTTTACCTCTCCACAAAATATTTGAGATTAAAACTGCCTAGCAAGAAACTGGGGCCGAAGTTTGTGGGACCATACCCCATAGTAAAGATCATCAACCCGGTCACAGTGCAATTGAAACTGCCTCGATTGTTGGGGAAGATACATGCAGCATTTCATAGCAGCCTCTTAAAACCCGTGATTGGGTCTACTCTGAGACCACTACCCCAGGAGCCCCTGGGCCCTATGGTCATAGGGGGCCAAACCTATTATGAAGTTCAGCATATCCTTGATTCAAGGTGGCACAGGAGACAACTCCAATATTTAATCAAGTGGAAGGGCTACCCCTTATCAGAGGCATCTTGGGTGAAAAGTAGAAATATTCAGGCTGATCGCCTTATAGCAAAATTCCATGCAGAAAATCCAAGCAAGCCTGGGGGAGGGACACATCCCTAAGTTATACACCTGTACTCAAATTGATTTGTTTTACACAGGTCGCTTTCAGGAAGTGAGGGGAGCCGGATGTCAACATCTAAAGCGTTTCCATGACTACTATCAACTTGAGGAGGGAGGGGAAATGCCATGCATACTTTTGGCCAGAGTAAAAATCACATATTTCTGTACTGGGATGTGAATGCGCATGTCCCGAACCTTGCTATAATGTCCTGTTGGAGAATGTGATTAATTACTTCAACCAGAGGGGAGGGGACACAGGAGTAAAGTTCAGATGCCATTAAATGGGATTCAGTTTTGGCTCCACAGAAGTCCATGCCAAGATGTTAGTATTAATAAATGAATGTTTTTTTAAACCTTGTCTGGAGGCTCGTAAATTAATTAGGCCAACTCTTGGAAATTTCACACTGACCTTTGTTTGCTTTTTAGTATTTTTATTGTTTCTTTTGAATGGCGTGTAAATGCTTTTTATCCCTATGTGCCTATTGTTGGCTGACTTGTTGGAATGCCAAGCTTTTAAGAAATTATTCACATTCAGTTTTGTTTAGAATACTAAGTTTCCCAATTGAAACTATGGTCAAGTCTGTCCACTGTTGGGGAATTAAGAAGTTTTCCTTTTTTCTTCTTCTAACTGCTACTGGATGTTTATGGTTGCACTCCGCTAGTCTTCTGCCAGTTTGTACTACAGAGTGGCTATTACAGTCCTTACTTCATACATGTAGATGATTCCTGATTTTCTTCTTCTTCTAGGGCTACTGGATCCAAGAGCAAACCCCATTCCCTGAAGATATTACCTAATCTGGTAACAAAACATCTTCAAACACCTAACCAAGCTTAGAGAGCACCAAGAACTCCACAGTTCATCTGTGAGATACCTATACTGTCTTCTACTTATGTTGACTATAGTAAGAAAAATGCAGAGAAATTACCATGAGACATATACTATTTGTACTCTTGAGTGGTGTGGTGGCCTAGAGATGGAGCTCTCGCCTCACAATCAGGAGGCTGTGTGTTCAATCCTAGGTAGTGACAAATATTTTTCTCTCTGGGCACAGTGAGAATATATCTGCTGAATATACCTCTGCATTGGCAACAGGAAGGGCATCCGGCCAGTAAACACTCAGCTTCATTCAGTTGCTTAGATTCCTCAAGGGATTATTGAGGGGGGGAACAAGGAGGAGGAGGAGGAGAGGAGGAGGAGGAGGAGGAGGAGAAGAAGAAGAAGAAGAAGATATACTATTTGTACTCTTTACCCATCAAGTTTGCCATCAACTCACCAAATTCAGCATAACTTTAATGGGACTTGAAAAGTTGGATTGCTCACATGTGAGGGTTTCTTTAAAAACTGCATTGTATACCAATCACTCTACTGAGAGGGATTTATCATGTCCTGATAAACAGATTAAATCTGTAAAGTGTCAAAATTACCTCATCCAAAATGCCGTTGTAGTTAACTTAGCTCCATAATTCACTTCAATGCTTTCACCGCCAGATTCTCTCCCTCACTTTTTTTTCAGAAACCATGATCAATTGCAAAAAACTCATAGCACATTTTTTCAAAAAAGAGACTGTGTCTAATTCATTTGCCTAGGAGATTATTACTGAACTAGACATATGATTTCTCTCACAATGAAAATGAAATAACAGCATGACCCCACAAGCTCCACAGTCTTCAGAGAGAAGCATCATTTATGAAATACCACTACATTTGTGATAAAAAAAGCAGCGAGCATTAGCAGGAAATAATAAGGTGGTTCAGTATAAAATAACTATCTACAATGCATGATATAATCTAAAGAAAGAGTTGCAAAATCAGCTCCCACAAATTAAAAATACTGCTTTTTAGAAGTAAGATTCTAGCTTCTCAGCAGAGAACTATGGCAATATTGTTTGAGAAATATGTTCTGTAAATTGTGCCATTTTTCTTCTAATAAATGGCTTCCTAAATATCCATTTAATTTCTTTCTAATACCAACTTGGTGCTTCGAAAATATTAAGCTCATTTCCCATGGGGGAGTCTATTTCCCCTGTTATGATTAGGATAGAATGGCTCAAAAGATTATCTCAGCAAAGTAACATAGTATAATGTACATATTACTAGGGTGACCAGACGTCCCGCTTTTGGCGGGACAGCCCCGCCTTTTCATGAATTTTCCCGCGTCCTGCACGCTTCTTAAAAACACACGCTTTTTTTGGCGCTCGCAGCTCCCTCGCTCCCCCGCCCATCAGCTGCTAGCTCGCTGGGCTGGCTCATCATTCCGTTCTATCCTACAAATTTAAGCCAGCCCAGCCTGCCGCTCACTGATTGGATTGGCCTGGACTCCAGCCAATCAGTGAGCTGGCTGGGATGGAAAATTTTCAGCACGCCGCGTGCTGAAAAATTTCCATCCCAACCAGTTCACTGATTGGCTGGAGTCCACTTAGCTTAGCACGCCTGCGCGAGTCTCCATTTCATTTCGTCTTTTGGTTGCAGCTGCACTTACTGACTGGTGAGTAATCATGTTATAGATTGGTACCAGTGGGAATCGGGAGGCGCTATGGGGAGGAGACAGGCCTCCTCTCCTCCTTCTCCCCGCTTGTGGAGTTCATTTCATCTCCTCACGTCACAGCCAGCCCCTGTGCTGCACCGCCACGGGCGGCAGAAGCTCCGGAACTGAGCAGTTCTCTGCGCGAGCCGCTGCCGCCCTCCCCCACCCATCAGCTGCTAGCTCGCTGGGCTGGCTACTGTAGCGTGTGAGCGGGCGGATGGGCAGGGAACGAGTGAGCCGCTCATTCGTTCCCCTGCCCATCCGCTGATGGCTCGCATGGGCTTGCTATTGTAGCGTGTGAGCGGGCGGATGAGTGGGGAACGAGTGAGCCGCCCATTCGTTCCCCTGTCCATACGCTGCTGGCTCGCATGGGCTGGCTACTGTAGCGTGTGAGCGGGCGGATGAGTGGGGAACGAGTGAGCCGCCCATTCGTTCCCCTGTCCACATGCTGCTGGCTTGCATGGGCTGGCTACTGTAGCGTGTGAGCGGGCGGATGAGTGGGGAACGAGTGAGCCGCTCATTCGTTCCCCTGTCCACACGCTGCTGGCTCGCATGGGCTGGCTACTGTAGCATGTGAGCGGGCGGATGAGTGGGGAACGAGTGAGCAGCCCATTCGTTCCCCTGTCCATACGCTGCTGGCTTGCATGGGCTGGCTACTGTAGCGTGTGAGCGGGCGGATGAGTGGGGAACGAGTGAGCCGCCCATTCGTTCCCCTGTCCATACGCTGCTGGCTTGCATGGGCTGGCTACTGTAGCGTGTGAGCGGGCGGATGAGTGGGGAACGAGTGAGCCGCTCATTCGTTCCCCTGTCCACACGCTGCTGGCTGGCATGGGCTGGGTAACCTAGTTAGAACTTATTTGGAGTCTGGCAGCGCGTGGCTGTATCGTAAAAGGTCTGAGGGAGAGCTCATTGTCCATGTGAAAAACGTCGGGGCAAATTCTGTTTACGCGGTGGTTTCGAGATGCGCAGAAGTAGGGAAGGGAGGGAGGGCAGCGCTAATGGATGTTCTTTCTCCGTCGCGATCTCCTCTTTTGATCTGTGACCACGAGCCGTTCCTATTGGCCGTTTCCGTATCTAAGTTAAGAGAGACCAGAGATCGCGGGGTTTCTTGTATGCTGCTAGGAGAGGCAGAAGCCAAGAAGAGCCGGGCCTGCCTTCTTGCTATCCCCGCTCTGTCCCGGTCATCGGTGATGGGGACAGCCCTCCGCTAGACTTGTTGCCAAACTGGACGGGGAAAGAGGAAAGCTGTTCCCACCAGCCGAAGTCAGAACCATGCTGTGACCAAAGTTTGGAGAAAAATGGTTTGTGTGTGTGTGTGTGTGTGTGTGTGTGTGTGTGTGTTTGATTGAGCGAGGGATCTGGTAAGGGAACTACGCCTATTTAGAAAAGGTAAATTATTGCAAACATGATAAGTCAAAGATAAGTATGTGGACAGGTTGGGTGGTAGAGAGAAAGTGATAAAAGAGTGGGAGAGAGGAAGAAAAAAGAGGGGAGAGAGACAGAAAGCGACAGAGAAGGAGAGAGAATGTGACAGAAGAGTGGGAAAGAAGGAGAGAGAAAGAAAGAAAGGGTAAGAGAGAGAGAGAAAGAGACAAAGGGGAGAGAAAAGGGAGAAGGAGAGAAAAAGTGATAGAAGAATGGAAAAGGAGGAGAAAGATAAGAGAGACTGAGAGAAAGAGACAAAGAGGAGAGAGAAGGGAGAAGGAGAGAGAAAGTGACAGCAGAATGGAAAAGAAGGAGAGAGAAAGAGAAGAGAGACAAAGAGAAAGAGGATGAGAGACAGAAAGAGACAAGGAAGAGAGAGAAGGGAGAGAGAAAGAAAGAGGGAGTGTATGAGGGTGGGAGGTTTCCTAAACCCCATTGAATACAGAAAAGGGAAGAGAGAAAGAAAGAGGGAGTGTATGAAGGTGGGAGATTTCCTAAACCCCATTGAATCCAGAGGAGGGAAGAGAGAAAGAAAGAGGGAGTGTGTGCACAGGAGTGGGGATTTTCTAAAAATCCCATTGAATCCAGAGGAGAGAAGAGAGAAAGAAAGAGGGAGTGTATGAGGGTGGGAGATTTCCTAAGCCCCATTGAATCCAGAGGAGGGAAGAGAGAAAGAAAGAGGGAGTGTATGAGGGTGGGAGATTTCCTAAACCCCATTGAATCCAGAGGAGGGAAGAGAGAAAGAAAGAGGGAGTGTGTGCACAGGAGTGGGGATTTTCTAAAAATCCCATTGAATCCAGAGGAGGGTAGAGAGAAAGAAAGAGGGAGTGTGTGCACAGGAGTGGGGATTTTCTAAAAATCCCATTGAATCCAGAGGAGGGGAGAGAGAGAGAAAAAGGGAGTGTGTGCACAGGAGTGGGGATTTTCTAAAAATCCCATTGAATCCAGGGGAGGGAAGAGAGAAAGAAAGAGGGAGTGTATGAGAGTGGGAGATTTCCTAAACCCCATTGAATCCAGAGGAGGGAAGAGAGAAAGAAAGAGGAAGTGTATGAGGGTGGGAGATTTCCTAAACTAAGGTGACCAGACGTCCCGCTTTTGGCGGGACACCCCTGCTTTTTAATGCATTTTCCCGCGTCCCGCCCGCCTTTTTAAAAGGCACGCTTTTTTTGGCGCTCGCAGCTCCCGCCCATCAGCTGCTAGCTTGCTGGGCTGGCTCATCATTCTGTTCTCTATCCTACCTACCTACAAATTTAAGCCAGCCCAGCCTGCCGCTCACTGATTGGATTGGCCTGGACTCCAGCCAATCAGTGAGCTGGCTGGGATGGAAAACGCGGCGTGCTTAAAGTTTTCCATCCCAGCCAGCTCACTGATTGGCTGGAATCCGCTTAGCACGCACGCACCCCTCTCCTCTCTGCCCCCCCCCTCTGCAACCCCGGATACCCTCTGCCGCCGTGCCTGAAGCATGGGAGCGCTCAGCAGCCGGCAGAACGCCGGAGTGGAAGAGGTGGATGTCCCGTCCAATTCCCTCTACAGATACCCCCCAAAATCTGGTAAGATGGAGCAAGCGGGGGGGGGGAATATGCGAGAGGTTTGCGGGGAGTCCCGCCTGGCAGGGTTTTGCGCGCGCTTCGTACTCTGAGTTGAGGGAATGGCGAGCAGCGGCTGCAACCCCAGAGTTCGGCTAGGCGAGAACTTTAAGGCGAGCGGCGGGACGGACCCTTGCTGTCAATCTCCCCCCCCCTTGTGCCTTTTCGCAGCCGTCCCATCGTTCTCCTGCCAGTGGGGCTGCTCCTGTGATCCCCCCCCCCGTGGCTGCGAAGGAGTTTCCCGAGAGTTTTAGAGGGTCAGGAGTACGACCCTCATTGCAACGTCGCCATTTGCAAGCTCCGGCTGCTTGGGAGGGTGGTTATTTATTTATTTTTTTCTTCTTGCTTCCGCTTTCTTGCCGGCTTGCAAGGATTGTGGTGGCGGCTTGGATGGAAATAGTGACATTCGTGGCATCACGCTTGGGGTTAAAAACTGCTTTTCGTTCGCGGCAGCAACTGCTCTTTGAGAATTCTTGCTTGAAAAAACAGGACTCCCTCACACGGTCCTGAATTGAGGTCCATCTCCCTCCACCCCTAATTAAAAAGCCCCTGGTAAATTCTTGCCTGTCCTGTGCCACTTGGCATGCCTGCCTGTTTAGTTGTTATTGCGCTGATTGAATTCTAAAATACCCCATCAATCTACCCCATCCGGAGGTGGCGGCAAGAGCAGTGCGTTGTTGTTGTTGGGGCCAGCCTGCTCGTCCATGGCTGGAGCCGTCGTCGCGGGCGTTAGGGACCTTCCGTTCTTCCTCCGCACCTCGCCCGAGCAGTCCTTACAGTCGCTGCCCGGCTCCAGCCATGGACGAGCAGGCTGGCCCCAACAACAACAATGCACTGCTCTTGCCGCCACCTCCGGATGGGAAGCAACCACGCCTGTGCGGCCCCTGTGCTGCGGTGGGAAGCGAGTCTGCAAGGCTTGGTTGCTTCCCATCCGGAGGTGGCGGCAAGAGCAGCGCGTTGTTGTTGTTGGGGCCAGCCTGCTCGTCCATGGCTGGAGCCATCGTCGCGGGCGTTAGGGACCTTCCGTTCTTCCTCCGCACCTCGCCCGAGCAGTCCTTACAGTCGCTGCCCGGCTCCAGCCATGGACGAGCAGGCTGGCCCCAACAACAACAACGCACTGCTCTTGCCGCCACCTCCGGATGGGAAGCAACCACGCCTGTGCGGCCCCTGTGCTGCGGTGGGAAGCGAGTCTGCAAGGCTTGGTTGCTTCCCATCCGGAGGTGGCGGCAAGAGCAGCGCGTTGTTGTTGTTGGGGCCAGCCTGCTCGTCCATGGCTGGAGCCGTCGTCGCGGGCGTTAGGGACCTTCCGTTCTTCCTCCGCACCTCGCCCGAGCAGTCCTTACAGTCGCTGCCCGGCTCCAGCCATGGACGAGCAGGCTGGCCCCAACAACAACAACGCACTGCTCTTGCCGCCACCTCCGGATGGGAAGCAACCACGCCTGTGTGGCCCCTGTGCTGCGGTGGGAAGCGAGTCTGCAAGGCTTGGTTGCTTCCCATCCGGAGGTGGCGGCAAGAGCAGCGCGTTGTTGTTGTTGGGGCCAGCCTGCTCGTCCATGGCTGGAGCCGTCATCGCGGGCGTTAGGGACCTTCCGTTCTTCCTCCGCACCTCGCCCGAGCAGTCCTTACAGTTGCTGCCCGGCTCCAGCCATGGACGAGCAGGCTGGCCCCAACAACAACAATGCACTGCTCTTGCCGCCACCTGCGGATGGGAAGCAACCACGCCTGTGCGGCCCCTGTGCTGCGGTGGGAAGCGAGTCTGCAAGGCTTGGTTGCTTCCCGCCACCGCCGCTTCCCTCGTCCGTCTCGATTGCTGGAAGCAGTAACAAACGGCGCGTCTGCTCCGCTGTCAGCGCCTTGACAGCCACCCCAGCCGGAGGCTACCGGGCCTCACTGGAGTCAATTGCAAAACCGCTTTCAGCGCTTTGAGGACCTGAGGCATCTTGGGAAATGCAGTTCCCTATCGGAAAGAATGGAGTAGCTGCGAATTTGTAACAACAGAAGATAATAACTTGGTGCTTCGCAGGTTACGAAAATCTCAAGTTTGATTTGCACACTGTTTTTTAAAAGTTAGATAAAGAAATTATGCTGTGAAAGCGACTAGAAAGCCTCCCCTCCCCTTCCTGTGTGCGAGAAAGGGAAGGAGAGGAAGGAAGGAGGGAGGGGGGAAGGAAAAAGAAGAAGGGAGGGGGGAGAAGATGGAAGGAGAAAAGATGGATGGAAGGAGAAAGAATGGGAGGAGAAGGAGGAAGATGGAAGAAAAAAAGAATAAAAAGAAGAAGGGAGGGAGAAAAGAGGGAAGGAGGTAGGAAGAAAAGGGGAAGAGAGGGAAAGAGCAGAAAGACAAAGAGGATGAAGTTGATAGGCAAGAGGAAAGAGGAAGGAAGGAAAAAAGAAAAAGGGAGGGAGAGAGGAAAGAAGAAAAGATGGAACTAGAAAGGAAAGAAGGGAGGGAGGAAAGGGGAAGACAGGGAAAGAGCAGAAAGACAGAGAAGGTGAAGGTAGATAGGCAGAAGGAAGGAAGAAGGAAGAAATAGGAAAGGAGGGAAGGAGGAAGGAACAGAAGCGAAGAGGAAGAGAGAAATGGAAAGAGCAGAAAGACAGAGAAGGTAGATAGGCAAAAGAAATGAAGCTGAAAGAATGGAAGGAGGAAGGAAGAGAAAAGGAGGAAGGGAGTGAGTGAGGAAAGAAGAGAGGATGGAAGGAGAAAGGAAGGGAGGGAAAGAGCAGAAGACGGATAAGGTGAAGGTAGATAAGCAAGAGGAATGAAGGAAGAAGTGAGGAGTCTCGGGGAGGGGGAAAACATTTAGTGACCAAAGTTACAATGGCATTGAAAAAAGTGACTGATGACCATTTTTCACACTTAGCGACCGTTGCGACCATTTTTCACACTTAGCGACCGTTGCAGCATCCTCATGGTCACGTGATCAAAATTTTGTTTGGCAACAGATTCGTATTTATGCTGGTTTCAGTGTCCTGGGGTGACCTTTTGACAAAAAAATTTTTTTTTAATCAAGCCCCCCCCCCCCCGGTCAAAGGCGTCCCTCTTTTCCAATCTGAAAATCTGGTCAGCTTATCCTAAACCCCATTGAATCCAGAGGAGGGAAGAGAGAAAGAAAGAGGGAGTGTGTGCACAGGAGTGTGGATTTTCTAAAAATCCCATTGAATCCAGAGGAGGGGAGAGAGAAAGAAAGAGGCAGTGTGTGCACAGGAGTGTGGATTTTCTAAAAATCCCATTGAATCCAGAGGAGGGAAGAGAGAAAGAAAGAGGGAGTGTGTGCACAGGAGTGGGGATTTTCTAAAAATCCCATTGAATCCAGAGGAGGGAAGAGAGAAAGAAAGAGGGAGTGTGTGAGGTGGGGGGATTTCCTAAACCCCATTGAATCTAGAGGAGGGAAGAGAGAAAGAAAGAGGGAGTGTATGAGGGTGGGAGATTTCCTAAACCCCATTGAATCCAGAGGAGGGAAGAGAGAAAGAAAGAGGGAGTGTGTGCACAGGAGTGTGGATTTTCTAAAAATCCCATTGAATCCAGAGAAGGGGAGAGAGAAAGAAAGAGGGAGTGTGTGAGGTGGGGGGATTTCCTAAACCCCATTGAATCCAGAGGAGGGGAGAGAGAAAGAAAGAGGGAGTCTGTGAGGTGGTGGGATTTCCTAAACCCCATTGAATCCAGAGGAGGAGTGTGTGTGTATTTGTGTGTGTGTGTGTGTGTGTATGTGTGAGAGAGAGAGGGAGAGAGAGAGAGACTATCACTGTGTTGTAGCTTATGATTCTTGATGAATGTATTGTATTTTATTTTATTTATGTACACCGAAGACAAATTCCTTGTGTGTCCAATCACACTTGAGTAATAAACTATTGTACTCTACTCTACTCTACTCATTTCTATTTCAATTCTAATAAGGAGTTTAGCTTCTCTCTCTTGAAAATGTAAGCTAGCATAATGCAAGCTAGCTTTAGCTTTCAAACAGTTCATTTAGTGACCAAAGTTACAACGGCCATGACCATTTTTCACACTTAGTGACCATTTTTCACACTTAGCGACCGTTGAAGCATCCTCATGGTCACGTGATCCAAATTTTGATGTTTGGCAACAGATTCATATTTATGATGCTTTCAGTGTCCTGGGGTCATATAATCGCCTTGTGTGACCTTTTGACAAAATATAAAATTTTTAATCAACCCCCCCCCCCCCCCGGTCAATGGTGTCCCTCTTTACCAATCTGAAAATCTGGTCACCTTACATATTACATACATCATTTGTTTATTATTGAAATTGACAAAGATTCCTGGCAGTTCACAAAAAGTCAACAATGTAAACATCCTTCTCCCCATTCTACCATCTCAAAGAATACCATCTCTTGAGAAGGGGGGGAAGTCTTCACGGATGCTAATGGAGTTTCTGTCCTCAGAGATAATAGCCATTCATATCTCACTGCTGACCAGGACCCTTCTATGCCTATTGCCATGTTTTCAGCCTTCTCCCAGCCATGCAGAGGGCTGACCAATGCAGTTTTCCCAAATTTCATGATATGGGAGGGGCTTTGTGTGGTGTTAAATAGAGGCAGATATTGCTGTTAAATGCATTCCTCATAGGTTCAAATACAGGATGGCAAGAAGCAAAGCAATGTATACAAATGAATTTGTTGAGCAACCACATTTATTAACAGAACATTTAGAAACAAAGCAGGTCCAGATGTATATTAGCTATTTAAAGCAAATTTATTTTGTAAGAATCCTTCTGTTTTTCAAAATTGCTCTGTTGGTACTTTAAGAATTTTATTTTGCACAAAAAGTATTCTAAACACACACCCCCCCCCCCTATTCTTAACTATACATTTTATTATTTTTGTTTTCTGTATGATCAAGGTGCTTGTTTTGATTCTAATAGTTTGAGTCCCACTATTTTGAGTGGGAAAATTCTTTTAATTCTTAAATAAACTGATATGGTGCAGGGATGGGTTCCAGCAGGCTCTACTGCTGGTTCGCTCATGTGCGCACTTTGCATATGCTTGATGTGCGTTGCGTGCACATGTGCAGTGCAATTAAATTTGTTCTGCGCATATGCAGAACTGAAAAACAAAATGGCAGAGAACCAGTTCAGCCAAACTGGTCCGAACCAGTAGGAACCAATCACTGATCTGGTGGCTATTTGCTTTCTTCATGTGCATGCATGCACCAACACACTCACACACAAAGCTTTTTGGCTTTGTTCACTTTAGAGACGCAGAATGTTATCAGTTTCTTTCTGTTCTGCTGTCCTTGTTTCTGCTCATCTTTCTGGAGCCTTCAGTCCAAACACTTGCAGATCCTTTTTCTGGAAGCCTTCAGATTTCCCTTTTACACTTTGGGAACTTGTGGTTTCCACTGTAATGTCTCCTCTTTTGATGAAAAGTACTTTTAGACCATCCAAAAACTCTAAGCTTTTACATATCTTCTAAACAGTAGTTATCAAACTCATAATGGCAGCACCTCTATTTTTAAACCTTCTCAATCATCTTCTAGAATCATAAGAAGTCCATGTACTATATAGGGTTTAGGTGACAGGGATGAGTTCCTATGACTGGAAATAAGGAATAAATGACTATATGTAGGTTCTTCACTTCACTAGGATCTACTCCACGTAAATTTATGTGGCAGTCTTTATAAACTAATTTTAATTATACATCTATTTATTTATGATATAAATAGATATAAATATGTGTGTGCATGTATGTATGTATGTATGTATGTATGTATGTATGTATGTATCAGTGATGGGTTCCAGATCTCGTTGCAACTGGTACGGAGCCTGGCGTCCACCACATGAACGCAGTGCACACATGCATCCTTATCTCTTCCGATGCCTCTGCGAGCCTCCCCAATGCTCCAGCTGCTCATCAGAGCATTGCATAGGCGCCGTATGTTCCATGCATGGAAGCAAAATCTCTGAAGAGCTTAAATACAGGTAAGGAGCTTGGGCAGGTGGGTGGCCCCTCCAGAGCACCGTACTGGAATGGTACCCGGAGCTCCAGGCAGGCACCAGTATGCCTGTACCAGGGCGTACTGTCTGCAACCCACCAATGGTATGTATGTATGTATGTCCCAAAAATAAGAGCTCCCTGGATAATAAACCTAATTGGGCTTTTGAACACTTCCATTAAAATAATCCTTTCCCTGAAAAGAATCCCTTCCTGAAAATATTGCAACACAGCAGCAGCCATGAGGTGACCACACTCGTCACCTCCTGCACCTCAAAAATAATAAGATCTCCCCCAAAAAAGCCAAGCACTTATTTGGGGGGATGTCAAAAGAAAACAAGACCCTGTCTTACTTTTGGGGAAATGTGTGTGTGTGTGTGTGCGCGCGCGTGTGCGTGCGTGTGTGTGTGTAACATAAACCCAACCCATCTCACAAAAACCTGACTATGGATGGCATATGGTAGGCATATTAATTTAAGCAATCTGCTTAAAACTAAGTGATTCATCCATCTGAATGCACCAGTAGGTAGATATCACTATTTATATATCCAACCCTGATATCTAAATGGCAAATCCATTTGCAAGAATGCACTGATCTTTTCTATTAATTCATGTCTTACAATTTTCTATGTACCCTGAAAAGATCTACGTAGGCCCTCAGCCTCCCTGATTGTATCTCAGAAAAATTATATCCTGACAACTGACAAATGTTTACAAACTAAGTTGCCTAATTAAAAGTCACCCATGCACACTGCTAGATTTAAAGAAAGAAAATGGCTATAGGGACATAATGCAAGCCATATGGCTACTACTAGCTACAGCTCACCAGAAGTGATGTAGAAACCGATCTAGATGTCTGTGAGGAGCCACGAGGCATCGCTAAGAAATAAAGTGCCTTTCACAATGTGTGGGAAGCCTTGAACAAAAGTCACACACATGTCGCTTTTCAGGCAGGGAACATATCCATTTCAGTCAGTACACCAATTGAATAGGTCAGCGTGTAGGAAGAGTGTTTGTCACCCTGTATAAATATGTGAAATATGTCTGGGTAAGTTTTGAAGTACATCATGTTCCTTTCACTTAGCATATTGCTAGCAGCCATTTTGTAAATGGAACATTTTTCTCTTTTCCAGCCAAATTTTAGCTTTCAGCTTGTCGACTCACTTTGCTTTAACAGCATGAAGAGAGCCTTAATAATATAGTGCACAAAATACCATATTGCTACATGTTTGTCCTTAAAAAAATCATGCAGACATATTTGAGACCAACTATCCATATTATATCCATGCTAAAAAATAAATTTCCTCTACAAAAGGTTTTAATTTGTTTCTTGACAGAAAGGAATAATTTTCCCATTCTCCGTGCCACTTCTTCACCACTGGCATAAATATTATTTACTTCAGAGCAGAACAAGCTTCTTGGATGAGAAGCAAAACATCTCCAAAGAAAAACCAGAAAGTCCAGTTACCTCTTGAAAAAGTACCTTTGGGACAACCATATCCCCATAGATATTTTTTACTAAATATTGCAAATATGTCATGCGTTGGGGTTTTGGATGGGGTGGGGGAAGCACAGACCTCCTACAAGAAAACAACTATTCTGTCCCTTTGCTGTAGAAGAGGATTTAAAGTAGTAAAATAAATATTTATTTACAAGCATCATGCTATATCCATATTTCCAGTCTATCCAAAGTAGAATAGTTTGAGCCTGATCATATTCAACAGATTTCTTGTCTGATTTTTCTTTTACTGATAATTTTTAAGAGGCAGAAACTATCCACCATTTTGATGTCTTCTTTGCTGATACTTAGGCTGGTTGTTTTAACCTAAAGCCATTAGTTTGATCTTTTTTATATTTAATTTTCATCCAATTTTTTCATTGTGCTCTTTTATTACTAGAGCTGCAGATACTTTGCATTTTTGGCTCTCCAGGAAATGTAATCAGCATAGTGCAGGTTGATGATGTTTCTTCCTCCAGTTTTAAAACCACTCTCATTTTCTTCCAGTCTAGCTTTCCTTAATATATATTCAGCAAAAAGTTGAATAAATAAAGGATATTATCCAGCCTTGTCACACCCCTTTGCCAACTTGGACCCAATCTGGATTGTCATATTCTGTCTGTACTATAGATTCCTGAACTATATATACTATATACATTTCTCATGAAAAAAATAAGAATAACATTTAAAATACATGCAAGAAAAATTACACCACACACCACAGACACAAATATACAGTAAACCTAAAGGACAAGCACAGCAGAGATAATATAAAATCATAATTAATTAATAGCAATAACATTAAAGTTTGAAACAGCAAACTAATTCTTTACAGACTTCTGGGGCTGAAAAGTCTGGGTCCTGGAAAGTGAAATTCTGTAAAGATGCTGCCCCAAAGACATTTTGAGTGTGATAGATTAGTTCCAGCAATTTGATTTGGGCTCCAAAGTAGACTATAGCTAGTGGAAATGACAAAGCATTGGCATAATATGGTTTCCATTAGACAATCCAAATTAATACTCTAGCTCCCTGTTTTACATTAATTGAAGTTTCTAGGCCTTTTGACAGGCAGCCAAATTTATAATACATTCCAATTGCTCAAACTAGGAAGTTAGACAAAGTTGACACACTGGTTAAAGGCTATCTCTGTCCATATCAGATATGTTGATTAATTAGCTGAAATAGATCAAACCTTATTGTAACTACCAAGATCATTTCAACATCCAATTATAGAGCTTTGTATACAACACTTTAGAAGATGTGCAGAGTCTTCTAGAACAAACTACACAGTGTCTCCATGTTGTCTAGTTTGAAACTCAGTTTACCAACCCAATCCATTGTTTCATTCAGGTACTCCTTCAGAACATTGATTGTCTCTCTTTATTAGGTGAAAAATTAAGTGTCATCAACAAGTTAAAAACACTTTAAACTCATGTACTCAATAGTGTCTTTTAGTGATTTCATATAAAAGTTAAACATTAGGGAGGCTATAATAGACTGAATTCATGACAAGAGATGAAATTCAGCTGTCTGAATTCAGTTTCAACTGAAGATACCATTTCTGGATTGGTTCTGCCCAAAGAACTGGGTCAAGGCTATGATGGGACGGCTTTGTGGTTGTACAGGCATCTTTAAAAACTCAAGTTTTATCTGTTTCAGTTGCCTCAGTATGAACAATGGTGTCAGTTTTTGGAAGCTATAGATTAGCAGCGCCTATCCATCTTTGTTCCACCATTGTTATCACTTGATACTTTTTAAAAAACTTAATTCATATATGTTCAGATATGGCATCTGCTGAATAAATTTCCAATTGCCTTTGTCAAACTAGACTATTAATAAAAATCAAACAGAACTGAATTACTAAAAAATATTTGCCCTAGATCTCTTGAAATGAAAATAGATGCAAATGATTAATTTAACTTCTTTAATTCATCCTTCTTTACTACTCCTAATTATTAAAAATGTGAAAAGCCTAGCTACAGTACTTTGGTGGTCTCAGGGGAACTATTGTCTACATGCATATATGAGCCTGCATAGATAATAGAGACCAACTTTTAAGAATCTTCATGAACCTTCTAAAGAATTCAACCACTTAATGTTTCAAGGATGGTTGCTTCATTCATCTAACAAAATTTGCTAAGCATTTGAACACATTGCTCAGCCCTACTAATTATCCTCCAAGATACTATTACTGATGACTTAAGCATGAGCTTACAAGAACTAAAAGAAGTATATTTGCCAACAGACAATTTTGCAAAAAAAAAAAAAAAGTCCATTGGATCACACAATGGCTACATTCTAAACAAAATTCTTTTTACTACCTTGCTGTTAGAAGTTGGCATTGGTGACATTTTAAATTCAGCAACAGTATACCTGACCATTATTATTATTTTTCAGTGAAAGCATATCTGGCTTTTAAGAATGGGTGATAGTGTTTCTACCCTTTTCCCGCAAAATTAGACCTCCCTGGATAATAAGCCCAATCGGGCTTGTGAGTGCATGCGCTAAAATAAGCCCTCCCCAAAAATATTGTAATACAATATGCCATGCTCACCACCTCCTGTACCTCAAAAATAATAAAACCTCTCCAAAAATAAGGCCAAGTGCTTATTTTGGTGGTCAAAATAAGACCCTGTCTTATTTTTGAGGAAATACAGTAATCAAACTTGTAATTTTTATAAAGTTAATTTTTATAAAATTAATATCTTATGTTAGATTTGGATATAAGTCAAGATTGCATTTGCTTTGATAGAGTTCTAGACCTAGTTGTTGAGGACCTCTGATGGACTGATCATCTGCCATCAAATCAATGATGATGCTAAACAACCTTTTAGACAGATCTTCTCCAGGGTAGTCTCTCCCCAACTTGGTTCCCCAGGCCTTCCAATAATGCACCTTTTACCAATGTGGTGGAAACACCCATATTGCTGTTGGTTATCCTCTTTTTTTGCTCCATTTTTTTCCTCAGCATTATAAACTTGTCAAGAAAGTCAGGTCTTCACATAATGTATCCAAAATTTCATCCTGGTGATCTGTATCTTGAGTGAGAACTCTGGGTTGATTTGTTCAAAGATCCATTTGTTTGTTTTCTTGGCTATTCATGGCATTCTCAGGAGTTTTCTCCAACACCAAAGTTCAAAAGTGTCAATACTCTTTCTACTTGCTTTTTCAAAAACAATCCTGTTTTCAATTCAATAAAGTGCCATAGGAAAACTTTGCCTGCACAGTTCCGATCTTGGAAATTCAGCATATCTGAGGTTAACTGAAGTCTCCCATTGCTATAATAGTTTCTTTATGGATACTCATGAATTCATATCCCATTTCAAGATCACCATGAATATTTTGATCAGGAGACAAGAGCTTGCATTTACTCACTACTTATGGGCACTGAAATGGCTATTTCCCAAGATATTCAGGGGAAGAGTTTGCTTCTTTTGAGGTTCCTTATTTGCCTATGCTCTTTTTGACATACAAAATGACACTTCTTTTACTATCTTTATGATTTAATATATGAAAAAATTACCCTTTGATATCGCCACTCAAGGCCCAAAATATTGGTTGTAAATAATTGTATCACTTTAATAAAATTATAAAAAGAATGTAGAATCTAAGTTTTCAATATGTTGTGAAATTTGAGGAAATCATTGTATTCCTGTAATCTAAATTCATTGGCAGGGCAATTAAAAGGCTAATTTTCACATGCATGCATGCACGGACACACACACACACACACACACACACACACACACACACACACAGAGTTTTGGCTTAAATTGGTACATTATTTTAATAAATTGTCAAGCAATTTATGATACTTTGTTATGGAAAAAGTTTTCACCTATCAGTTTTTATAACTATCTTTGATAGACTAAACCTCTGCACTTATAATATATTGATTTAATTCATTGAATATTGTGGCAGATTAGAAGCAAAATGGTATATAGCTGATGAAGGTTAAGCAACTCTAGAAAAGTCTTGATACTCCAATAGTCTAAATAAATGATCAGATTTATATTTCACAGATTAACCTAATCCAGGGCTTGCTGAAATATGATTTTTTTTAAAAAAAGGCAGAATGTTTCTACTATCACAATAATTACAAATCATAATGGCTGGATACATGAAGTATACTGAATGATGTAATGTATTAAAACTAAACACATTATGGTTATTAATCAGGCCATCTTGTTTAACTCTATGTCCAGCCCTTTTGATCCATTATATCTAATTTCATCAAACTATCCACTAATTTAACTTTTAAAAGAGAGTTGCATATTTTTCCTTTTTAGTAGTAAAACTTTATCTAGATGATCATTTCTGCAATGTACAAAACACAAGAGACTTATGGCTAGCAAATAGTGAAACAAAGAATGAGTCATTCCTCTCTGTAGAGGCATTGCTCATCACCTCCCACAAACATTTCCAGGAATAACAACTTCAGAAATATCATTAAAACTGGAAGCTAGACCACATGTGTCCATATATGCTAGAGATTCCATTTTAGCCTTAGGAATGCTAGTAGAAGAGAGGTAGTGAACTGGGATCTTATTAAAATGTTCAATTGTAAAAATGTTTTAAGAACTCTATTAGCGTGTCAATGGAAAAGAATTCTGGTCATCAGTATTTGAATTCTAAAGTTCTTTAGATATCAATAAGTCTAGAATAATGATTTCCAAATATCTTGCTTCCAGAATATTTGTTTTTTTTTCAACTGAGGGAGCTTTGTAAATGTGGATATTTTCCAACCAAATTGTTAGTCACTGCAGCTTTTTAAATGTCATATTCTACTGATATATCATGTTCCACTGATATATTACCAGTTTGCTTTATGTCAATAACAAATGCATAAGGTTTATTGTACTGGAACCATCTCTCCCCAAGCCTTTACAGTATGGAGGTCTGCATATTGCATCTGACACTACTAAAGTTGAAGAGTTTTGTTACAGGCAGTTCCAACAAAAATATTTTGAAAAAGATTTTTCACTTCTCTAAGGAATCCAAAAGTCAGAATGCTATTCAGAAATCATACGAACTAATGTCCATTGCTTAAATAAGATTTACTTTTACAATGTCATGCCTTCTTAAAAATCAAATCTAAGGTAAGAATATAACTAAAAAAAGATATGTTTAAACTGCAACATCTAAGGATCTGAATGAACTGTAATTATTGGTATTAATGGGAAAAAATACAAGGCAAACAATTGGCTTGGTTTTGAATTTAGCATATTTTGTATGTCTAAAAAAGTCTGTAAATATTGATGGGCTGATTTTCACAAGTCATATCTAGCAGAAACCTCTATACTATGTAATTTGCTACCTGGAATGATGTTCCTTTTGAATCATAGTTTGTTATAATAGTCAGTCAAGGTGCCTAAGCTGTTTTGACAATTTTCATTATCCTAGTTTCCCCACAGATTTATTAAGATTTCGAAAGAAAAATTAAGATCATTGTACAAAGCACAAATAAATGTATGATGTCATATTACAAAAAAATTAGATGCTGAGAATCTCAGAACTGTTTTAAAAAAAACATTCAAAGTTCTGGTCTTCAGTCTATATCAGAAAAAGACCATTGAATATAAGAATGGAGAGATTAGTCTAACTCATTGATCTTCTAAAAGGGAAGGAAGAAAATTGGTGTCTCAAGCCACATGTAACTCCCAAATCTGCAGAAACCTCTCTGACCAATTTTCGGCAATTTTGATACTGCAATTGCTCAAAATTGTCACAGCAGTTATCTATATTGTTGAGGAGGGAAACGTGAAAACTGTACTTGCAGCCCTGAAATTGGCTTAACTCAGTTAAAAAACAAACACAACAGTTCAAAACACCAACAGACCCTAAATCATAGCCACCAATCTCCTAATTCCATGTAACTTCAATATCGGCAATAGAACAAGTTGTTTGCATTGTAATTGTTGGGTCACTATATCTGGGCTGCAAAAATCCAATAAAAAGTGGATGGTAGAAAACAATTAATTAAACAATTAAATAAGTGGATGGTAAAAAAATAATAATTAAACAATTAAACAAGTAGATGGTAGAAAACAATTATCTCTTTGGCATGTCTATCTAGTAATAAATAAATGCTTATCTATTATTCAAATTTGTATAACCTCCAAGAATATGTATGTGTGTGTGTGTGTATGCATGTATGCATGTATGCATGCATGTATATGTATATGTTTATGTTTATGCATATCTATGTATGTATGTATGTATATGTATATGTGTATGTTTATGTGTATGAGTATGAGTATGTGTATGCGTATGCGTATGCGTATGCGTATGTGTATGTATATATGCATATGCATATGCATATGTATGTATGTATATTTATATGCATATGCATATTTATATGCATATGCATATACATATACATATGTATATGTATGGGATAGATGGCTATATAAATTTGAAAAATAATAAGTTGTTGTTTTTTCTTTTGCAATCTTAGCAACATAGGTACAATATCTTATTCCCAAAAGCTCCTAGAAGCTATTATCCTCCTGTCTTAACTGGGATGGAAACAAACAAAGAAACAGCAACAAAAACCATTTCTCTATTCTATTTCAGAGAGCTGCTCTGATGATTAAAAAGCTCTTCCCTTCCCAGTTTAACAGCTTTGGCATGGGCTCAATTTGCTATCATATCATAAGGTACCCTCCTAAGAATTCTGTTTGTCAATCTTTGGATCATTTGTCTAGCACGATCTGTTTTTGACAAACCTATGTTGGTTTCACATTATAATTTTGCTTGGCTCTAGGTGTTCGCAGATTTATTGCTTATCTTTCCAGGATCTTCCTAGGTACTGATGTCAGACTGATAGGTCTGTAGTTTCCTGGATCCATTTTTCTCCCTTTTTCAAACTACATCAGCCCTTTTCCAATCATCTGGTAGTTCCCGAGTGTCCAGGGTTCCTTAAGTGGAAATCCTTCATTTCAGTTTTTGTTATAGGTTTTCTTCAAATTTGGGCTTTCATTAAATTTTCTTGAATCATCTGTCTAACATCTCACAACTCTTTTGGCAAACTTTGAATACAGGAGTCTATTTTAGGGACCGATGAATAAGAGTCAAATATGGAAAAGTAAGGACATCAACCAAATGTACTACCAAATAGTCCACTCTATTATGTTCCCCGTAGCTACCTAATGACAGTTGGACCTTATTAATACAAGAGAAGAAGAAGATTCCTATCTCATTAGAACTGTGGTGCTGGAGACAGTTCCTGCATAATTCCTTGGACACCAAAGGTGGCTAACAAGCAAGTACTGGAGCACATAACACTAGATATGTCCCTGGAAGACAAAATCACAAAACTGCATCACACCTATTTTATCATGAGAGGAATTTATTGGAAAAAGCAATTAGATTGGAAGAATTTGTGGTAAAAGGAAGCCAGGTCACCAAAGAACATGGTTGTCAGCGTTCCAAATATCATGCAGAATTAAATCAGAGTCCAAGGCAGAACTATCCTTAAAGATCCAATTTAATAAAACAGACATGTTGGCAACCATCTGTGGAATCCCAATTCTGGAAGTTACATCGGATTCCCACCCAGTTGAAAGTTCATGATCTTGTCCCCACACCCACAAATCCATCACATGGTCCAATCTTCTTGTTACATGCTGGCATCTCCACCCAACTGGTTCCGGTCAGGAGCAGAGGTGTGGAGACAAAAGATGACCTTGGACTTCTAGAAAAGAATGACAACACATCCCACAATTCTATTCCTTTCTATCCTCCTCTCCCAACTACACTAATGAAACAGCATAATGAAATAAGAGAGAGTGTGGCAGGCCAAAAATCCTAAAAGGGATATAACTGCAGGCCTGACAATGGTGGGTAAAACACTATCAAAGCAGACAGCACAGAAAAACTGAAAGTAGTGCAAGGTTGCGCTCTACATGGGGCAGCCCTTGAAGAGCATTCGGAGACTTCAGCTCATCCAGAATGCAGCCGCACGAGCATTTGTGGGTGCACCTCGGTACACCCACGTTACACCTATCCTCCGCGAGCTGCACTGGCTACCTATTGGTCTCCGGATATACTTCAAGGTGCTAATCGTCACTTATAAAGCCCTTCATGGTATTGGACCTGGGTACTTGAGAGACTGCCTGCTGCCAATTACCTCCCAAAGGCCCATTAGATCCCACAGATTAGGCCTCCTCCAGGTTCCATCTACTGGCCAATGTCATCTGGCTACTACCTGGAGGAGGGCCTTCTCTGTGGCTGCTCCGGCCCTTTGGAATGAACTCCCTACGGCTGTGCCGGCAGGCTTGGGGTTAACGAGTTCTCTTCCCCCCTCGAATTGTGTGACTGTTGATTGTCCTTTTAAATTCTCTTTGTACTTTGTTTGTTGTATTCTCTTCTTGTTTACCCCCCCCCCCCTTGGGTTTGTTAGCCACCCTGAGTCCCTTCGGGAATAGGGTGGCATATAAATACAATAAACCTTCAAACCTTCAAACCTTCAAATGTGGAGAGACCTGGCCCATAGAATCATCAAGAGGTGGACAGGAGTGATTGGATATCATCATCATCATCATCATCATCATCATCATCATCATCATCATTTTTTGAGCTTATCAGAGGTTCTTCAGTTTTTAGCTATACAATCCAAAGATCTTCTTACTGTCTACTCATAGAACAGGTAAAATAGCAATATCTACATATCTAACCTTGCTGATAAATAACACAAGGTAATTCAGACATGCATCTGGCATGACCTTATTTCATGCCCATTTTCCTTAACAATGCAAGTTTGATTAACATCTTTAACTAATCCATCAGCCTCTTCTGTTTATAAATGCTTCATTTGCTACAATTGTATGAAACGCAGTGACATTAACTCTGATCTGTTAATGTCTATTCAAGATAACAGATTAATCAATGTCCTTATAATTCCAGGTAGTTTATATTATCCTCTGGGCTGCATAATCTACATTGATTTGAGTTAATAAATCTATGACCTCAAGGTTTTTTCTTTTCTTTTTGGTGAGTTAATAAAATTCAAGCTGACCCACTGAAAAAGCTTACAGGGCATTATAACAGTGCTTAAAGGTGATCTTTTCACACTACTTTAACAACAGTATGGTTAACATGTATTTATTGTATTCAATTTATCTTTGCCTCTGTCTGGGGAAAGGGGCTCTAGGTTTACTAATATTAAAACATAACTAAAACAAATAACAATAAGTAACACAACATTTTCTAATATAGTAAGAAATTTGACTGGCATAGGCATTGATGGATACAAAGCTTATCCCCTGAAATAAAGAGGTTTTTAACAACTTCCCAAAGCCATAAGAGTGAGCCAAGTTACAGGTTTCATGGTGATCTCAATAGCTCAAAATCTGCAACTCCAAGTTTCTTGACCCATCCAGTTCCCTGAGGTTGCAGTGTTGCCTTTCTAGCATACAACATTGATGTATATTGTCTCAGTGCAACCTCTGCTCATCTCTCCAAGGCTCACTTAGATTTTCATATAATTTTCAACTTACGTTAGCCTGAATTTTCTTTTAGACAGTAAGAGTGTATACACTTGAACTCCCCCCCCTCTTTCTTCCTCACTATGTTATCATAGTACCCTTGAATAGAAACAATCAAAAACAATATCACAACCCCCCGAATATCAGAACAACTGACACAGTCAACCACTTCTACAATCTTCTACAATGATACCTATTCTATATTTTTATCTAATTTATCTCTTTCAAACACCCCCTTCTCCCTCTCTCTTCCTCCCTCCCTCCATTGTGATGCTTTATTCAATTATTTGCTCTTTTCTTAATTTGGCTCAGTGCTTTGTGTCCACTATAATAATGTCATCAATATAAATGGTATTATTTCCCCTCCTCTGTTACCATTTTTTGGTTCTTAGGTAAGAACCAGACTCATCTTGTGGACGGAGGGAACTGCTCAGTTACAGCGTCCACATGATTGATTTCCCATCTGGGCCTTATGACTATAATTGCTTTCTTGCCAAATTGCTGAAAGCTGTAGTGATCTCAGTTGGACCCTCTGCTTTGGCTTCATTATATGTGCAAAACTTTAAAGCACACATCTCTTCAATTATTTGATATATATTGAAAATTGCTACCTACCATGTATCATTATTAGAAACCTATTTTGAAGAGCATTAGGTAGGCTTCTATATCATTCTCCTTTGATAATTTTCTCAGACGGATATTAGAATTCATTCCTAGGTCTGCACTGACTTCATCAGGATATAACCTGCTTGCAGTTGATGCTGTCATAGAAGCCTCTTGAGATAGTGTTGGCCAATAATCCAGTTCACTCAGTCTTCCCTGTGTTTGATCATACTCCTTAATTTCGTCATCAAGATAAACAGCACATGTGGTGTTATTTGGAATATATTTTGTTTCTAAAAATATTGTGCAGCAAATTGTTGGGTAGCAGTCACTTGATTTCATACCTATGAGGTGCACTCTAAATTAAAAATGTCCCCTTTAACCTTCCCATCCAGCACAATCATTATCCATTCTTTTCATTATCCTGCTTCCCATAATTGTTTTTTGTGCCTTGGTGTATCATAGCAAACATGTTTTCACCTACTGGTCCATAAACAAAACAAGTTACAGGGGCACACATAGTGGAATAATGTTTTTTAAAATCCCTAATGTAACTATTACATTTGCCCATGTGATTCAAAGGCATGATGAAGAGTAGACAGGACTGAGGTCTAGATGGAGAAATTACATGAGTTGAAAGATGTGATGTGTTCCCCACATCAGCTTTGCTGCTGCTGTTTCATGTTTAATTGGAAATCATTGCAGCAAATCCCAGCCATGTGTGGGCTGGTTATTGCTGTTCAGTATTGAGCAAATACTTAGAACTTAATGTTATATCTCTCTTTTCTTCTCCCTACTTTGTACTGACAAGGTAAAAAATGGGGAGGGACATAATACCAAAGTAAACTCTTTTTTATGATCCATATTTAGTTCAACCTAAGCAAACAGGATATAACCTTCAGGGATACAACTGTTTCACATATGGAACTATTGGCTGTAATGAATTGTCAACAATTTTAATTGGTCCACTGTTAAAAGAGAAAAGTTCTATCATGCATGAGATAATATGAAAGTATCAAAACATTGTAGTGCAGTTCTTCATTCAAAAACGTTTATAAAATGTATATGTACGCAACATATATGCATATAAAACACCTAATGTTTTGGGAGAAAGCATACTGAAATATGTACAGTATGTCACAGGCAAATGACTACAGAATGCCCATTTTATAGAGAAAATATATCCAATTTACACGAAATGGATTTTCTCCCCTTATATTACATTTTCCCAGAAATGGGCCAGGCCAAATTTATAATTCAACACATAAAACAAAACCACCCATCCTAGCTTGCAATATTAAAATCTTGGCACCTGAATCATTTCTTTTTTCTTGCATGATACTGAACCATATGCAAATCAGCATTTGGAAGAGTATCTGCCATTGCCCATCACTTTCAGAATGCTGCTTTGTAAGATAGCCTGTTTAAGAGCATGAGTTGTTTGCAGCTGCTGAAGCTGTTCTTCTGAACAAAGCAACAGGCCACACAATATATATGTCTGCATCGGAGAAGATGATCCTGAAGGTTTTGTTTAGCTATCAAAAATGGGAGGGGATACAGAATCACATTTACTAAATATTTACTAACAAGACAATTACCTCTGCATCAGTGGTGGCAAAACTTTTGGCCTCAGTGTGTCAAAAAATTTTAAAATTCCTAACTTAACTCCAGTGGCATATCACTGCACCTTTGAACAAAAGGGAAACAATTATGTACAGGTTCATTTAAAAAAAATACAATACAATCATGGATGGTGTTTTACATTTTGTAAAAAAGCTAAATAATTATAAAAATGTAATATAAGTTTTTTTTAAAAAAAAAACTCATTTTCAGTCCAGAAACTGTGCAAGAGCACACCCCATTCCCCTGCAACCTCTGCAGCCTCGAAAATGTGTGTGAGAATTTCAAGAATAATTGTTGAGTGTTGGTGAATTACTCAAAACCTGTTACCCAAAACTTCATGGTATATCACTTTTCACATGTGTATCATAGGCTGACAATTACTGTATAGATGCAAAACTACCCTTCACATGCCTGATTCTCTCATTTGATTGACATATATTTGTATCCCATGTACATTCATATGAGATGCTTAAAAAGGATGCTTTCAATCAAGCTGACCCTAATTTAAAAGTCATCAAGCTCTGTCTAGTCAGCCCTTTGAGGTAGACCAGGTGAGGAAACACAATCCACAGAAATACCAGAACTATAATGTGTTGAGATTGGCTGTGATAATAACAAAAAATTGTAACTCTGATTATACTTCTCCCCTCCTTCTTATTTTATAGTGAGTCAGGGAGGGATCATCCCAAGTGTCAAAATTTAAGGGATGCTTCTGTCCTCTTTGTTTACCTAACAGTCTCTGAATATTTGCTTCAAGGCCATCTTCCTAGCTCTCTCCATCCATCCCAAACCTACCAGCTAATGGTTGCATAAAATGACACTATTTGATGTTGAGGAGTGAAGGTGAGTAGGAATGAGATAAAGAACTGAGCAGTATATCTTGCGAGCCTTTTTATAACCCCCCCAGATACTGATATTCTGTCTGATAGTTACTCTGTGGGGGAAGCCTACGAGATGATTTTTGTCATCTTTTCCTGAAAGATTATCCTTCATGCTGTGGAAAGAATAGTTTTATTAGACAAAGTATTGGCACCAGCCTGTGTGGCCCACACAAGTGAAAATCTCTTTGCAGACTCTGTCGCAGACTCTGAGTCACCAAAGGTAGGAGTATATCAAATGTGTTATTATTCTCTTTTCAATGTCTCATTTATGGTTAAGGGAGTTCTGGATGCAGGCTGCCTGCTCGGTGGATTATTTGAGCCAATAAACAAGTCCAGTCTCTTCGCAGCTACTTTTAGAACTTAAAATCAGCCATCATTTAAGTCAGCTTAACTCTCCCATTAGTAGAGGGGCAGAGAGAGGACAACTATTGGTGACCATGAAGTTGAATTTAACCTTTGGCACAAAGATGGCTTCCTATTGGTTCGGGTTCTCCTATGGTAGCGCCATGTTGTTTTTTTGTTTCTGTGCATGCACAGAACAATTTTCATTGCAAAAATTTAATTTCTTTTTACATTAAAAAATTTTTTAAAAAATTGCATGCACCAAATCAGCAGTAATGCCAGCAGCAACCCACCCCTGCTTTGGCAAAAGGAAAAGGACTTCGTTATTTAAACAAAAAATGCAAAGTTGGTGAGGTAATGTATATACCAGACCAGAATTTTCTGCCCCCCCCATCCCACCCAGGGTTCTGGATATAAATCTATTCATGCTTCAACAATGATGCAAAAGGAATGTTTTTAGCCTCATGTAAGCCCAGAAGATCTATGCTATTCATCTAAGCAGGCTTTTTTTTTCAAACTTCTGTGCATGACAGGTGCAAATTGCTTTTATGAGGCACATTAATCAGCTGACTCCTTACAGCAGAAGGACCTTTTTTCATGTTCACATGGAAAAACTTGAAAAAATGAAGAGCTGCTTTAATGAGTAGAAGAGAGATGTTGTGCTTTAGCGGTGCAAAGATAAAGGTGAAATAACCATTTCTTGTCATTAGTTTTAAGTAGGCATAACCGTATTCTCTTTTATATGAGCCATGGTTGTGTAGTGGTTAGAGTGCAGTACTGCAGGTTATTTCTGCTGACTGCTGATTGCCAACAGTTTGACAGTTCAAGTCCCTCTGGCTCAATAGTTGACTCAGCCTTCCAGCCTTCTGAGGTGGGTAAAATGAAGACCCAGATTGTTGGGGGCAATAGGCTGACACTGTAAACCACTTAGAGAGGGCTGTAAAGGACTCTAAAGTGGTATATAAGTCTAAATGCTGTTGCTATATTGAAATAATGTTAAGTCTATTATATTGTAGGACAGTTGCCACAAATGTCTATATGTATTCCTGGTAAAACAGAGAGAACCTGTGCCATGGATTTTCTGCAACCAGAGTCATTCTTTGTTTTTTTGTATTTTCCACATCAGAGTTTCCATTCCTTTACAAGGCAGCTATCATTACACTATGAGCAACAGAGTTTAGTGTAAAGGATGAATAAATGAACTAGAAACCAGAGCAGTTACTTCTACTCTATAGTTTATTTTCTTTATAGCATCTGATTGAGTCTTAGACTGACATTAGAACTATATTTGCAGTCAAAGTATAAATAAAACCAGAGGTTATTTCAGAGCCTTGAGTCCAGCCTGTCAACATATAATACAAAGGGGAGGGCAGAATAAAAATGGATGACAGAAGACAGATTTGATAGTTGATATTCCAAAATCTCACAGCATTTATGCCACTCTCCTGTTCTGAATCAAGACTTCAGATAGTTCAGAACAAGTCTGCCTTTAGCTATTATGGGAGTCATCTGCTTTGTTCCATTAGGTAGTTAATGTTGCAACTATATACAGTTCCAAACATTATTACTGCTTTCACTTCATCTTGAGTTTCATTGAAACCATTCATTGTATGGAACTTGCAGCTTGAAAAATACACTCAGAGCCTGGTTTCATTCAACATATGAAACCCTAAACTTGGATTAATTAAACCATTTCAGGAAGAAAACCATAGTATGACTTAAATTTATGATTTAATTTGTCAACATGCCAAGATGTCAACCATATTCCCATAGTCCTCTAAACCACAAGCAATGGTGACAGTAGCTCCTTTCACTATACAGGATGTTACAAAGGCCAAGTTTTATGTCCTGATGCCTACCTCCAAATTTTTCATTGTGTTGTCTTAAAAAGGGAAAATTCATGGAATTTAATAAAAAAAACAACCATGTCATTGGGCTCATACCCCCCCCCCAAATAATGTGAATATAGTCTCAAAACTGCTTTTTTATCATTTCTCCTCAAGATATATGCATCTTATATTCCAGCCACAGCTTAAAAGCTTCAGTTCCAAAGGTGCTTTTTTTCAAGAGGCAACTGGACTTTCTGGTTTTTCTTTGAAGACGTTTTGCTTCTCAGATGAGAAGCGAAATGTCTTCAAATAAAAAACAGAAAGTCCACTTGGTTCTTGAAAAAAGCACATTGGGGACAACCATGACCTGGATGACTGAGAATCCCCATAGACATTTAAAAGCTTCCGCTTGCCTTTAACAGTTCCATTCATCATTGTCATCGTTTTAGCCTTTGTCTATCCACTACAGGATGGAGGCCTCTTCCGCATGTTTCCAACGAATACAGTCCTGGATTTTATTTTGCCAATTGGGCCCACAAAACTTGCTCATGTCATTGATCCATCTTGTTTGAGGTTTGTTTTGTGAACACTTTTTATCAAGTGGGATCCATTCTTTGACTGCCTTGGTCCATCTGCCATCAGTTTCCTCTTGCTATATGGCCAGCCCATTTCCATTTCAATTCTTCTACTCTCTTGATGATATTGTACACTTTGTTCCCTAATCCATGTCCAGGTCTTTTTATCTTGTCTTGTAATGCCGAGCATGTGTCTTTCCATGGCTCTTGTGCCACTCCTAGCTTTTGTATCAATTGTGAGTTTAGTATCCATGTTTCCTAGCATATGTTAGATCAGGTAGCATAGACTGATCAACCACTTTTTATTTTTTAAAACAAGATAATAGCAAAAAGAATATTGAGAACATTAAATGATGCACAGCCAAAGGTGGGATTCAGAAGTGGCTACAGCACAAAGGATCGCATCCAGGTTGTTCAGCAAGTAAGTGAAAGGCACAGTGATTACACCATGGAGGTTTTAGTTTTGGGGGAGGACCTATTTTAGCACATGGGCTCAAAAGCCCAAATGGTCTTATTATCTGGGGAGATCTTATTTTCGGGGAAACAGGGTAGGAGGAGCCATATTTAACTTCTTCCTTCATACAGAACATTCTACACTTTATTCCCTCTTCGCTCTCCACAATGCAGCCCCTCCTTCTGGGAATTCAGACTCTGTCCCATCACATCAGACAAAACCACCTTCTTAAACTTGTCCACCTTTGCCCCATCACATATTAAGAATAAGATTCCCCCCCCCTTTCTACTGGTAGATGACATCTACCAGTGTAGATGTAGCAGGAGAAACAAAGCCAAATTAATTCAAGAAATAGTGGTGGGATTCAGCCAGTTTGCACCTATTCGGGAGAACCGGTTATTAACTTTCTAAGCAGTTCAGAGAACTGATTGTTGGAAGAAATCTCCTTTTGTTTTTCTATACTTTACAAGGCTAATCCTGTAAGGAATTCTGGTGTTGTTTCTAGACTCATCTTTATTGCCCTGCTTACAGAAACTGCCTCTCGGCTTACCCTTATTGCATTGTAACAGCTAAGGTGAAGTGCCCATCAATGTGAGTGATGTTGAATTGGCCACGCCCACTGTTACATGACCACTGAGCCATGCCTACCCAGCTGGTCATTAGGCAGAGAACCTTTTGTTAAATTATTTGAATCATATCACTGCAGCCTTATTACTGAGGCAGAAAAGAGATCAATTGTTGGAGCAGCAAGTGTTATGCTGATATACTTTTGATGCTCACTGAAGGAGTTGTGGATTGCACTTGAACGCAGTTCTCTGGCTGAACCCTTCATCATACTAGTAGTATTTTCTCCTCTTTATGGAAAATAGGCTGCTGCTAATAGTTTGAAGCAAGCTCTGATAACAAGCACAATCCAGATACCTCTGACAAAAATCATTCAGAGCTCATACAATATGAAAGTAGCTATTGTATTAGAGGCAGTCTGGCTAGGAATTATCCGAACTGAAATCAGTGATTTAAAAGACTGGGTGGGGAAGAAATAACTGAGCAATCTTTGAAAGCATTTGTGTTCACACTCACAAATACTACATTACTGATGCTCTGAATCATACCATTTCAAACTGCAGATCCATTATTTGTGCCTATTAAAAGAAAAAAAAACCATTGTGATTTGTTCAATTTCATTTTTATGTTCTTATTTTTCTAACAGTAATGTTTGTTTCTGCCTATTATTTACAAAGTTGGGGAAATCATTCAAGAATCTTTGTACACATCTATAGTCATACTCCTGTATGTTCATATTTATGTGTGTATCTTTTCTAGTAGGTTTGTTCTTTTGCAAACAGTTTTTTATCATAAGAAAATGCATTTTTGAAACATGCATGTACAGGTATTTCTCTTTACATATTTCCTGAATAAATTGGTTTAAGTCAGTGGTGGGCTGTTGCGTGGCTGTTGTGTGGCTGTTGCGTGGCTGTTGCGTGGCTGTTGCGTGGCTGTTGCGTGGCTGTTACGTGGCTGTTGCGGATTGGGGCGAACCCTTAGCTTTGATTGGTAGTTTGGCCTGCCTACCTGCCCTTGTGCTAAGCTACCCATTTATAATTATTTTTCTGGCTCATTCCTTCCACCCTTGCTGCCAGCTGAGTTTCGTGCCACCCCTGCTTTATTCACCAGAGCTGCCTGAGTTGATTAAGTGTTTCTTTGAAGCTCCATTTCACTCCCAAAGAGGTCCATGAAAGCGAAGCTATTGCATGTGCATGTGCACATTCACAGTCAGTGAACTGCTTGTGAACATAACTGCAGCCCATCTCTGGTTTAGTTGCATATTTTTGTAATTGCAATTTGCAATGCAACATTCAGATATGTGGATTTTGATTTTTACCAGCCAATCCAATTTGTAGAGCTTTTTAAATAGTCTTTTTTTTCTTTATTTCCACAGCAATTTCTCCTGGAAATTGAGGAATCATCCCTCCAGCTGTACGGCTTCTATCAGTTTTTTTAAAATCTAATTCCTATTCAAAAATTTTCAACCAAGCCTATTGGTAACCAGCAATAGATTCTAGAGTGCATTTTCCTTCCCTTGGGTTCACTAAAATCCAAGATCAGTTTTCAGCTATAGACAAACAACTTTATTTTGTAACTTGCACAGAACCAAATTTAAGAAGAAACAACTCTACTTTACTAAAACAATAATTATGCAGATTTACAACCAATTGATATACATACAAGAATAATTTCACACAAGAGTAACAACTGAACTCAAGGAGCGAGAACCTTGGTGTTTAGAAACTGCTCGCTTTCTCCTTCAACCAACCTAATTGTTCCTTTCCAGAACCATATATTTTCAACCACATAGTACATAAACTGTCACATAATATATACACACCACAGGGCAACTGTTCCAACTTTAGCAAGGATGTTCAGCCCTAGTTGCTGCAAACAAGAAGTCTCACTTTTGTTAAATTGCATTCTCTTGGGCTTTCTCCTTGTTGGTTCCAAATATGACTGCTCTGACAGTTCCACTTTGTTTTTCCAGCCATTTGACAGAGTAAGGGCCAACAACAACAACAACAAAAGTTCACTTGAATGTGGCTGGTTTTCTATCACTAGAGCTCTGTCTCTTGATCAGTAGTTTGGTTTTCCTCTCTCTCTCTCTCTTTCTTCCTCCCTCCCTTTGGATTAATCTTTCCCATGGCCTGAGCAAATATTAATCCCCTACTATAGAGTCTTCATATCAATGTTGGGATCCATTTTTTTTATTACTGGTTCTGTGGGCATGGCAGGGGAAGGATACTGCAAAATTTCCCTTCCCTTCCCACTCCTGGGGAAGGTTACTACAAAAACCCCATTCCCTTCCCACCCCACTAACCTGCTTTCCAGCTCCTTTCTCCTGTTCAGGGCAACAAACGAAGATCAGCTGGGAGGCTGGGAGACAGCAGGGGCTGGCCCAGCCTATTTGCTGGTTCCCTGAACTACTCAAAATTTCTGCTACCAGTTCTCCAGAACCTGTCAGAACTGGCTGAATACCACCTCTGCTTCATATGGGTTTAGAAATACTTTCATTAGAAGAAATAGAAATACTTTCATTAGAAGAAATATGATATACGTCCTGCAGAAAAAAAATAACAAGAAGTTAAAGGTTCATAAATTTCTAGTAGTTATTACCAAGTTACTTTATTTACATGTCTTGGCATCTATTTTTTTTCACTCTCAAGCACCTAAATCTGTTCTCTCCAGAAGGGCAGAAAGTTGTTTGCTTCTTGATTTATTATCATTGTAATTTTACTGCCACGCAAGCTACTTGTAAGATTTTCCTTCCTTGACTGCAAATTTGTAGAATCTTGAGTGTTATCCCTATGAACTTTGAGCTGAAGAAGAAACAGTGTTTATACAGAGTAAGTGTGGGGTCATCATCAAGAGCAGAGGCCTAATTTAGCAGCTATGTGTTATGTTGCTCATAATTGAACAAGTGTAAAAAATATGCGATGAGCTTCTTATGCTTCTGCAAAGAAAGTGTTGAATCTGTTCAGTATAAGCTGAGTATGTCTGGGTGTTCTCCCAGCCCTCTCTAACCTATTTTCCTAATCTTCTCTAAGGAGTCTTTTTGAAAATTATTTATTAATGTTTTTTTATTAATTCTGTAAAACTTCTGAACTGAATACACCTAATCAAAACTTACCCCTATTCACTTCTTGAGACACTCTGCTAACCTAGCCAGGACTATGGTATTAGCATTTCACCATTTATAACCAATCTGAAGCAAGGGGCTAAGACATACTTTTCCTGTGAGCTTGCATATCTGCTATAGCTTTTCTTTTTCTTTCATTGTTGCATTTGAAGACTGGCACAGCTTATATTAAAGATGGTTACTGTTCTGCATCTCATCTTAAAAATGGTGATTCTGATGTTGTGCATTGTTTAACTCATAAGGATACTGAAGAAAAGAAATTCAAGTCTAAAAAGACATATGTGCTTCCACCTCCTTGAGTTACTTTGAAAAGCATTGCAGCAATCAGTAGGGCAGGTAGAAAAAATTAGGATGGATTATTCAAAAGGATAAGTGTTGATGTGTACAAGGAATGCCAGATATTATCCTTCAGACTAAGGGTATGTTTGCTCATATATTGAAGAGTCTGAGTGTAGATAGACCATCTATTGTGTCTATTATGTCTACTGCAATAACTTAATTTCTAGAGTATTTGAATCAAATTTCTTTATAAAGAGTTGGTGAAGTTTGGAGTGGAGAGGGTGTCAATTGCCACTTTTTGATTCAATAGACTTTCCTCGGGTTATTTATTTCCAGTAAGACAAGATACATACATATACGTATGCTTATGCGTATGCATATACATATACGTATACATATACGCATAGGCATACGCATACGCATACACATACACATACACATACACATACACATACACATACACATACACATACACATACACATACACATACACATACACATATACATATACATATACATATACATATACATATACATATACATATACATATACATCAGGAGTGGGTTCCTGCCGGTTCTAACCGGTTCGGTAGAAGAGGTTCCACAAATCTATCGTGCCAGTTAGAACCTGTTCAAGCTGTGAAACGAAGGAAGGAAGGAAGGAAGGAAGGAAGGAAGGAAGGAAGGAAGGGGCTTCTTCAGAGGACCTGAGGCAAGAGCAGCGTTGAAGCCCTCTCTGAAGCAGCTGGAAAAGGTACGTGTAGGTTGGAGGGAGGGGGAGGAATTCAAACGTCGTCATCCTGGTGCTGTGCAGGGCTTTGGCAAAAGGCTGGAGGGAAGGACCCTGGCTCGCTTGTGCTCTTCCTCCCCAAGTGTAGTTTGATTGCAGGTGGAGCCACATTGCCTTTTCAAACCTGTAATCAGTGAAGCCTGTCCTGGATTTTTACATAGCTGATCCACGGAAAGTGTGTGTGCTATAGCATGGCTGTTTGCCTGGCTTCCTGCCTCCTCCTTTGGCCCCCTCAGTGCTCGCTCATGGTCTCCCTCCCAAGTGTAGTGACTTCCTCCCTAGGCCCTCATCCATTTCTCCCCCCCACACACACACACAGCTGAATAAAGCTTTGTAAAAATCCAGCCTAGCTTCACTGATTACAGGTTTGGAAAGGCAACATGGCTCCACCTGCAATCAAACTACACTTGAGGAGGGAGAGCACAAGACACAAGTGAGCAACGAGGAGACCACAGGAGGAGGCAGGAAGCCAGGCAAAGAGCCATGCTGTAGCACAAACACTTTCCCCCAGCCCTTGTCTTTTGAAAGGTTCGGATCAGCTCCTCTCTGCTTTCTCTGCTTTTCCTCTCATCCCAGCCTGCAAGCAGGAGGTGAATGGGTGGGTGGGCTTTATTGCATTGCAGGCATTTCCCACCAAGACAGCAGGCTGCATTTGCAATGGGGGAGGTGTTTGGGGAAGGCGGGTGGGGGAATGGGGGGGATGGCAAAGGAGCTTCTTCCAAGCCATTGGAAAAGATATCCAATCCAACTTGTAATCAGTGAAGGTGTGTGTGTGTGTGTGTGTGTGTGTGTGTGTGTGTTTGAGAAAAAGTGAGTGAGAGAGGGAAAGGGGTAGGAGAGATAATCCAATCCAGCTTCTGTGTGTGTGTGTGTGTGTGTGTGTGTTTGAGAGAGGGGGAGGGAGGGAGAGAGGGAGGAAGGAGGAAAAGGGAGAAGAAAAAGAAAGAAGGAAACTTCTTTTGCAAAGGAGAAAAACAAATGCTGTCACTTTAAATTGGAACTGAGCATGCCTGGCTGTGGAATTCTGGGAATTGAAGTCCACAAGTCTTAATAGCTTTAAATTGAAAAGGTGCAAGAAAGAACAAATTGGTTATATGGGTATATATGGTTATATGTTATATGATTTTATGTTTTTGAATTTTTGGGTTTGTGTAAGGTGACCAGATTTTCAGATTGGTAAAGAGGGACACCTTTGACCGGGGGGTGGGGGGCTTGATTAAAAATTTTATACGGAGCAACAAAATTTTTCATACAACACAAAAATAGTATTGTAATATTTTTTTTATTTCAGCATAATTACAATTTACAAATATAAATTGTAACTGTTGCCAAACATCAAAATTTTGATCATGTGACCATGAGGATGCTGCAACGGTCGCTAAGTGTGAAAATGGTCGCTAAGTGTGAAAAATGGTCATCAGTCACTTTTTTCAATGCCATTGTAACTTTGGTCACTATACCACCTTTCTTGCCACAGTTCTTAAGTGAATAGCTGCAGCTGGTATTTTGTATTTTGGATAGAATCTTTTTAAAAATAGTTTAAGACAATTTAAAAAAAGATTCTATCCAAAATACAAAATACCAGCTGCAGTTATTCACTTAAGAACTGTGGCAAGAAAGGTGATATAATGGGCTTAGTGACCAAAGTTGAAGAAATGAGCAAATTAAAATGGTTAAATAGTCCCAGGGAAATAGTTTTCAAAGAAAAAAGAAGAGCACAATTTTTCCCACACAAGCAGCCCTCCAAACTCCATGCCCCTCCCCTCCGGAAAATCCAGGAAGTAACAGTTGCTTCCCTCTCTAGCCAGTGTTTCCTGCAGCTCTATGGTAATGGTTCATTTTTTCTTATAAAAGTGAGTGAGGGAGGGGGGGGGTGTCCGTTTTCTTGCTTTGAAGTTTTAATATCTTCAATGAAAGTACTGAAACAGAGAGAGAGGATAGTTAGACAAGGTGTCTTTTGTCTTGCCCCGGTTAGGATTTCTTGCCCCGGTTAGGATTTCTTAAGCAAATCCACTGGGCTTTCAACATGAAGCCAGAAAAAAACCGGGCCTTTTTTAAAACGTGGAGGGACATGGGAAAAATTGTTATAAAGTGTGATTGTCACACTGAAATCGGGTCGTCTGGTCACCTTAGGTTTGTGTAATATGAGCATTGTGTTTTTAAAAGGGTTTGGATGATTCCCTGCTTGTGAATGGAGCCAAAGTTTCTCTAGGGTCATTATCTCATTATCTCGATCTGGCAGGCATGTGAAATGAACCTCAGGCAGGTTTCTTTGTTAGCAGAAAGAAAGAAAAACAGTATAGCAATTAAGGGCTAGAAGCCTACTAGGAGGTCATCTAGTCCAACCCCCTGCTGCAGCAGGAAACCTTACATTGTATGGATTATTGTGGTGCTTCTAACAGAGAGGAAAATTTCCAGAAAAGAGAAATAGTTTACCAGGATAAGGCTGCGGAAGGTAGAGATAGTCCTTGACTTATGACTACAATTGAGCCCAAAATTTTGGTTGCTAAGCAAGAGCGTTGTTAAGTGAGCTTCACCACATTTTACCCAATCCATGACATCACCTGGTGAGTGACATCAAGTTGGCCACTCCCACCCCGTCACATGACTGCCAAGCCACTTCCACAAAACAGGCCACACCTACAGAATAGGTTCTAAAAAAATTGAAACCCACCACTGATACACACACACACACACACACACACACACACACACACACACACACTGGTGGGATTCAAATAATTTAGCAACTGGTTCTCTGCCCTAATGACCAGCTGGTGGCTCAGTGGCCATGTGACTATTGGGTGTGGCCAACTGAATGTCACTCAGGTTGATGGTCGCTTTCCCTTAGTTGTTACAATGTAATAAGAGTTAACCAGAGACAGTTTCTATAAGCAGGACAATAAAGTTTAGGCTAGAAACAACACCAGAATGTTTTCTTCCTGCCTTCCTTACAGGATTAGCCCTGTAAAGTGGGAAAAAACAAAATGAGATTTCTTCCAAAAACCGGTTCTCCGAACTGCTTAGAAAGTTAACAACCAGTTCTATCGGATAGGTGCGAACTGGCTGAATCCCACCACACACACACACACACACACACACACACACACACACACACCACAAACACACACCACACACACACCACACATGGCTCTGCTCAAAGCCTAAAAATAGTTTGTTCATTGGAATCAATGATTTTGTTGGGAAAAACATGAGAAAATTTTGAATCCATTTAGTTATCTTTACTACAAAGATCACATTTCTACTTTTCACACATATGGACACTTACACATACAAAATATCTCACCAACTCCCCCCCCCCCAGCAATATAATAAAAAATAACATATATACATCCCAGTAAAACTCAGCATCCCATAAAAGTATCTCTCTCTTCATCTTCAGGACTCCCCAAGAAATGATCAGGAGAGATAATGTTCTATGACATAGCAGCATAGAAAGAGAAATTCTTTCTCATACACCTCTTATCTCATTTCAAGATGAAAATCGCAATAGCCTTCCTCAGTTGAAATACTGGGTTGATTCGACCTGAAATAGATTAAGTGCTTAGGAACCAAGTCAAAAGGAGTTTATACATCCAAATTCAGGTCTGATTTCTCTTTAGCAATCAAAAACACCCAATTTCAAACGTCTATTCTGTAGAGCTTTCTGAGCAAAGGTAAACCAATATTTCTTAGTTGTTCTTAAGTTAATGTATAGATATCTGCTGTTTGATGAATACATTTTAACAGAAATAAGTTTTTCTGCTAAAAACAGGCATATCTTAACGTGATACAACTTCGTCAAAACAACTCCATCCCATGCTTTTTATTTGATAGCACTCAGATGACCCGTCCCAAAGGGCTAAGTCAGACATTTACACAAACTCATCTTTCAGATTCTGAGCTCTCAAACATGAGATGATCACATCCCTTAAAATAGATTGCCAATCCAAATAAAGATGTATCTCACCTCCAAGATGGAGTAGAAGAAGGGAGAACTGAGAATATCGATCATGATATCCTTCTGCAATGGCTGGAAGAGGTGGGAGTGGGAGGCACCGTCTTACAGTGGTTCTCCTCTTACCTCTCCAACAGGTCGCAGTTGGTGTTGGTCAAAGGACAGAGTTTGACTCCTAGGCCCCTCAATTATGGGGTGCCACAGGGGTCAGTCCTGTCCCCCCTCCTATTTAACATCTACATGAAGCCACTGGGTGAGATCATCCACCGGCACTGGATTAAATACCATCAGTATGCCAACGATACTCAATTGTATCTGTCCGCCCCGTGCCAACTCAGTGAAGTGGTGGAAGTGATGTGCCAGTGCCTGGAGGCTGTTAGGGTCTGGATGGGAGTGAACAAACTGGCACTCAATCCTGACAAGACTGAATGGCTATGGATGTTGCCCCCTAAGGACAGTCTATCCAGTCTGTCCTTAACCCTGGGGGGAGAAAAATTGCCCCCCTCAGAGAGGGTTCGCAATTTGCGGGTCCTCCTGGACCCGCAGCTGACCTTGGAATACCACCTGTCGGCTGTGACCAGGGGGGGCTTTGTCCAGGTTCACCTGGTGCACCAATTGCGGCCCTATTTGGACCGGGAGGCACTTCAGACAGTCACTCATGCTCTTGTCATCTCAAGACTGGATTACTGTAATGCGCTCTACTTGGGGCTGCCCCTGAAAAGTTTTTGGAGACTGCAATTAGTCCAGAATGCAGCCGCGCGAGCGATACTGGGTGTGCCAAGGTACACCCATATCACACCTATCCTCCGCGAGCTGCACTGGCTGCCCATTGGTCTCCGAGCACAATTCAAGGTGCTGGTCATCACCTTTAAAGCCCTACATGGCCTAGGACCCGGGTATCTGCGAGACCGTCTTCTGCCACATACCTCCCTCAGACCAATAAGATCGCACAGGATGGGCCTTCTCTGGGTGCCGTCAGTGGGACAATGCCGGCTGGCGATGCCTAGGAGTAGGGCCTTCTCTGTTGCCGCTCCAGCCCTGTGGAATGAGCTGCCCCCTGAGATCTGGACCCTACCCACTCTCATGGCCTTTCACAAAGCCATTAAAACCTGGCTTTTCCGGCAGGCTTGGGGCTGTGGACCCCTTGATTGAGGTCCAGCCCCCTCCTGATTGAATGTTTGTTGTGTTCCCTTTTTACCTTGTTGTGTCCTATTGTTTTTAATATTTTTTTTTCATTTCTGTAAGCTGCCCAGAGTCCTCCGGGATTGGGCGGCATAGAAATTTAATAAATGAAATGAAATGAAATGAGAATAAAATATTTAACTGGAGATAAATATTATTTATTACCATATTTTTCAGAGTAGAAGAGACACACTCTCCCCCCCCTCAGCAAAAGAGGGTGAAAATTTGGGTGCGTCTTACACACCGAATGTAGCCAAAAACGTGAGGCATGGAGGAGGCAATGATCTGTGGCAATCCCTGCAACCTGGAACAGTTGATTAGGGGTATTCCAGGAGGAGAATCCACCCGCCAATCAGCTGCTCATGCTGAATCAGGCTGCAATAATGTGCTGAAGCTGACCTGGATATTTGCTATTTGCTGCAAGGATATGTCAGAGTTTGCAGCAGCAATCACATTCAGAAAGCACACACAAGTAACTGATTCAGCAGGATTGAATAACTTCTCTTTATATATATAGTATAACATATTAAGTAAATATACAATACCAAAAGCAGGTTTTCCAACATGGTTATTCAGAAGAGGAGATAAGTTTCACTTTTAGTTTCAGATATCAGCACAGCATGCAGCTTTACAAGCCATGCCCAGGCTCCTTGCTGTCTCCTTCCTTGTTGCTTACACAGCAAATACTGTTTGTTTCCAAACAGCTCTCAACTCTCTCACAGGATGCTAGCCAGATGAATACCTTGAATGCTGATAGGCAGAGGCAGAATATTTTTTTCTTATTTTCTTCCCCCAAAACTAAGGTGCGTCTTATACTCTGGTGCATCTTATAGTCTGAAAAATACGGTAAGTTTTGCAAACCAAGTCAATCCAGTGGACCCCTCAAAAATAATTCACTCTCAAGTACTCTTGTTCTGTCACTGGGTGACAATGATCTAAATAGCCTGACATTTGATATAATTATAGACAAGAAAGAACATAAGCAGAACCAGCAGCAATCTATCTCCATTTACTCTTCTGCTAATATACTTAGGACTTCTGTAACTGACTTGTGTGAGTGATGATTTCATAGCCAGTCCTGTCTCGCAGCTGCCCAGCTGAATGAAAGTGCCTGCTTCCTCTTGAGATGCACAAAATTTAACTTGCATCCATCAAAAAGGCTGCCTATAGAGAGGGAAGGAGCAGTGAGCCATTTAGCAGTGCAGGGAGGGGAAAAAAAACGTAAGCACAATTCATGTTTCCTGTAATTTAAATCCATTACTCACACAGTAATTAAAGGGGGGGAAAGGAAATTGGGGGTGGGGTGTTGAGAATGTTTTAACTCAATTTATGGGCTTTTTAAAAAAAATAGGCAACATATTTGTCATAATTTGAGGAGAGACAAAATCTCAGATCCTCTAATAAATCTCTATAAAAGCTTGAAAATGAATTCAGTTCAATTTTCAATTTAGAATAGAGTTGGGAGGAACCTTAGAGGTCTTCTAGTCCAACCACCTACTCAAGCAGGAGCCATATTTGCCGGCACGGCAGCCCTTGGCAGCTCTCTGCTCCAGCGTGCATGTGTGGGCCAGCCAGCTAGTTTTTGTCTTTCTGACGGACTTTTTTGACCTCCCCAGGCTTCAGGAAAGCCTCTGGAGCCTAAGAGCGTGAAAAACAAATCCAATGGGCCAAATGGAAGTTCGTTCCAGAACTTCCAGTTAGGCTGTTGGGCCACTTTTCATCCTCCCCAGGCTCTGAAGGCTTTCCTGAAGCCTGGTGAGGTCAAAAACCGGCCCAACCTTCCACTGTAAGAAGATTTTGGACATTGTGATAGAATATTCAGTTATCCATAAGAAGCTAAAGGGAGTATCATTTTACTTGCAGCTTTGGTTCAAATTCCCAACTCCAGGTTTCTAACAAACAATACAATTAATCTTACAGTATGTCAGTAAAGTTGTTTTCACTTCCCAACTTCAGCTATAACTTATTATATTGTTTTTGGTAACTTGTATGTCACAAACTCAGAGGGGAAATCAAGGTGTTGATGGGAAAAATCCACATCTTCCTTCAATTACTATCATATTCTTCTTGGTTTGCTCAATGCATTGTGCTGAGTCAGAAGTACAGAACTATGTCAAATTGAGCTTGAATCCTGCTTATTTCATGGAAATGTCATTTTCTTGGCAGCAAAATGGAAGTGGTTGGCCATTGCCTTTCTAATCCTGTTTTTAACTTTGCCAGTTTAGCTGCATAAGTATTAAATGCATTCTTTTTGTTATCCAACTGTTCTGTTCTGATATTTAGCAGGGCCCTTATATCTTTCAGAAATGCTAAAGCTACTGTTGAAAGGCAGGATTCCTACTAAACTCTTAGGAGCTTTTGAACAGTGATCCAGAAGAAATCCAGCAGTTATTGCAAAAATGAAACAAAGTTGATTTGGTCCTACAGACCATAAATCTGGCGTTTAAAGAAGTTTTTTTTTTAAAAAAAATGTTTATTTATTAAATTTATTGACTGCCCATCTTACTACCGGGTAATTCTGCGTGGCTTACAATATTAAAAGATAAAAATGAATGAATGAAATATTCCAAAACTATAATATATAATATACAACATATAATATGGAAGGTCAGGAGGGTTGAAACTGACCTCACTCTGGTAAAATGTTCTAAACACTGGTCACAAAGGCTTTTCTGATGGACCCTGGCCAATAGAGCCCACAGCATGCCTCTTCTACCGGCACAGGTGGGGCTGGTAAATCCCATTGGGTTGAGATGGCCCTTCAAGTGGCCTGAACCCATGCCATGAAGGGTGATTACCTATACATTGAATCACACTCAGAAGCAAATCAGCAGCCAGTGCTGCTTGTAGACAGTGATGTTACATGGGCCACCCTTAGGTCCCCTAGAACTGTCCACTTTGCTGCTCTATCATCTATCTGTCTGTCTGTCTGTCTGTCTGTCTGTCTGTCTATCTATCTATCTATCTATCTATCTATCTATCTATCTATCTATCTATCTATCTATCTATCTATCACCTATCCATCCATCTATCCTTATATATAGTTGCCTTATATAATCACTGGCACATCCCTCTCAGAACTGTTGAGATTATTTGGAATAATTCACCAGGAACTGGAGCAAGATCTTTTCAGTTTTGTCTAGAGATGCCAGATATTGAATCTGTGTCCAACTGAATGCCATGTGCTCTTCCACTGAGCAACATCTCCTTCTGTTTTACCAATAATTGAAGGCTTCATGACCGCTTCTTCCATTTCTCAGATCAAGGAGTATCCATCAGTGATTCTGCCACCTTAGCAGATAAAGGAGCTTTTTTTGAAAAATGTTCACAAAATAGGCTATTTATTCAGTTTCTACCTTGCTTTATTTTATTTTATTATTAAAAAATTTGTATGGATGCCCAACTCAGTGATTCTGCTTTATATCCATAGGTGGGTTCCTATCAGTTCAGACCAGTTCTGGCCACGCCTCCAAACTGGTCCCCCGGTCGCCACTCACTCACCCACTTGATGCATCCATTGGACGGCAAGCTGACCGGAGCTGGGAAGTGGCTGGCTTGCAAAGAAGCCTCTCAAGCATCTCTTTGAGTGCAGGAGAATTGGAGGCTTCTTTTTTCACCCAGCTGCTAGCTGCAGGGTGCTGAAAAGTCCTCCAGCCAGTGAGAAGAAAGCTGCACATGGATGAAGATGATGGCAGAAACTGGAGGTCTTTTGGGTGCCCTGCGGCCAGAGGCTGGGTGGAAGCTTCCAAGTTCAGCAGCAGGCTTGGTCCCTTCTTAGGGTTGCGTGGAAGGTGAAGGAAGGGTGCAGCGGCAGGGAGGCTGTCTGTCCCCAAAGCCTTCTTTCAGAGGAAGGAGGCAGAAATGCCTGCTTAGTTGGGCAGCTGGCTGGGAAAGTGGCGAGCGGGCGAGTGGTGGCAAGCAGTAGGAGAAGCAAGCCCCAGGCCAGCATCCCTGCCTACTTCCTCTGAGAGCCACAGCGGCAATAAAAGTGAGGGTTCTTTGCAGGCCTCCCAGCTGGCAAAACAGAAATTTTCATCAGTTTTGGAGGCGTGGCTAGGTGGGGGGGCATGGGACTGAATGGGCATGTGCATGAGTGATGTCAAATTATCCACACAGTGACATCCGGTGAGGTTCACGGCCAGTGAGGCAAGTGGGCAAAAGCCACCCAATGTCTGCCAGCACCAGCTGCCCACGGAAGCCTCGACACGTCCCGCTGTATGGCCAGCGCGGCAGTATGCACTTTAAAGTGCTGACGCGCCTGTCTGCCGCTGAAGCCCTGACACATCCCACTGTATGGCCAGCGTGGTGGCATGCACTTTAAAGTGCCAATGCGCCTGTCCACCCCCAAAGTCCCGACATGTCCCGCTGTATGGCCAGCATGGTGGCATGCACTTTAAAGTGCCGGCGCACTTTCCGGCCATAAAGCGGGACGTGTCCTGCTCTATGGCGGACATACGCACCGGCACTTTAAAGTGCATGCCACCGCGCCAGAAATACAGCGGGACACGTCCCACTTTATGGCGAGTCACGGCAGCATGGCTTTAAAAAATAAAAAATAAAGTGCCAGCCCGCGTGCCAGCAGAGGCAGGTAACACACACACACACACACACACACAAATTACTTATAATAATACAAATTACAATTACTTACAAATTACAATAATTTTGAATTCCTCCCACTCCCTCCGATCCAGGACCCACATACCTTTTTAAGCTGTGTCACAGAGGATTTCAACTCTCCTCTTGTCTGCCATGATGAAAATGTAAAAAATGTAAAAAGAAAAAGGCAAGGTCAGGCTGGATTAGCTGCTGCCAGAGTCCCCAATGGATGACTCTGCTTAACTGTTTAAAAAAAGCCTCTAAAAAAGTGCCCTCTGCAGGAGGACACGAGAGAATCACGTGCCTCCTTTGCATGAGGAATTTTTCACCTTTTAACCCTTGCTTAACTTTGCTCAAGCGGTCCTAAAGATAGTCTAAAGGAGGCACGTCTCCTCCGGCAGTTAAGCACTAAGCAGAGTCATCCACTGTGACTCTGGCAGCAACTACTTCAGCCTTTTTCCTTTTATTTTTTTTTCTTTTCAGGATGACAGTGGTGAGGCCCTGCCCCCCCTGACTGCACGTCCCTGTAACCACACCCACTTGGTCACATGCCCCCCACCAAGCCATACCCACAGAACCGGTAGTAAAATATTTTGAAACCCACCCCTGTTTATATCTAGTGTGTACATGAGTAGTTGGGAAAAAATCAGCCACACAAATGTATATATCAGCAAAATGCAAAAACATATTGCCTGGCAAAAAATAGCTGTCAATAAACATAGTAGGAGAAAAGTGCATTCTGTTTTTTTCCCCACTGCAGAATTCTTCCCCAGTAGCACCAGCTGATCTGGAAGCAGATTCCAATGAAGTTAGATCTGGGAAAACAAAAACACAATAATATCAAAATGGTCAGATTCAGCCATCCACAGACATTATTGAAGTGGCAGTTCCTGCTGTGTTTTTAGTGAATCAGTGTGTTGGACTGGCACAAGACACAGAATTAAATCTCTTTGCTACTGTTGTGATTCAGTCTGCAGTGTTTGGGTGAAGACAACATGAAAGCTGCACTGCACACCATGGGAAAATGCCTAAAGAGCTAGTTATAAATTACTGCCATTAATACTAATAGTACTTTTGATGATAATGATTATGTGGTAAAGTACTTTGAAAATATCTTAAATGTTTAATTGTTATTAGTAAATGTCTGTTTACAACTCTGCCTATAGGCAGAAACAATGTTAAAACATCTTCAATCGAAATTAAAGGATGGGACTAGAATGAAAATGGGGAAAATGGCAAGCAAGCAGAATTCATTCATTACACATTAAAAGGGAAATCCTAATTGTAAAAAATGCTCACCATGTGGGGGAAGGGGACTTTAAATTGAGGTTGGCTAGTTTCCTGCAGTTGTTATAAAGTCCTTGCCTGAATTGGGGAGAAAAAAATCTCTTCGTTCTTACATTTGTCCCCAATGGAAAGAATAACTACAGAATGCAAGAGCCAGCACTGTCCAAAGATGTCTCCAGGGTCATGTGGCTGGCATGACTAAACGCCAAAGGCGCACGGAACACTGTTACCTTACTTCCTATTTTTCTACTTGCATTTTACATGCTTTCAAACGTCTAGGTTGGCAGAAGCTGGGACAAGTAACGGGAGCTCACTCCATTACGTGGCACTAAGGATTCGAACCGCTGAACTGCCAACCTTTCTGATAGACACATAGTATTAACCATTGAGCCACTGCGTCCCCTAAAGCTTAACTACTGTTGTCCAAATGGATCTACATCAGCATGACTTTCCCAACTAAGCAGAAATATTTTTCTAAATTAGTCATTTGATAGATACCAATAGTTGTTTTGTATATTTTGGATTCCTCTCCTCTCCTCTTGCTGTGTTTCTCTTCCATCAAATTGGGTTTTTTCTACTTTTGGAGCATTATCTTGTTGGTAAATGGACAGACAGCAACAGGGGCTATTTGTGAAGTTTTGTTCAATTTGCACCTGAATTGAAAAAAGTAGCAAAATATGCTAAAAGAAATCAAAGCGAGAAATTCGGATTCACTATTTAAAAAAAGTGCTTCTTTTTTACAATTACTATGCAAATTATTTCATTTTCATTTTAATGTGACTCACAGTTATGACAGGTCTAGGCATTGCATTTTGACTTAAAATGTTGCTGCAAAGGGCTTTGTTTAATTATTAATGCTCAAGTATATGTTATGTTTAGATATAGATGTGACTTGCATGAGGGCAGGAAAATTAATTCTTACACTGGAAAGCATTATTTCAGACTGGCAGTAAGCAAAACATTCAATTGCTAGTCATTTGTGGTAGGAAATGAAATATACATTTGGTCCAAACATGGGATCAAAATAGGTGTTTTGGGCAGAGTGCTTTATGAATGGGGATAGAGTGAGAAAGAAGCAATAGATGGGATGGCCCATTTATCCACAATCTTCCCAGCACCTGCCTTTCTCTAGCATTCTTTAAATGTCACAGTCTCTGTCCTCCGCTTCAAAAATGAGACATACCAGCTCTTTCCTATTATCCTTAAGATGGGAGAGGAAAATAAAAGCATTTGAAAGATTGAGGGTAGGTTGATATGTCATGCTTGAAACCAAGGAATATCAGTAGTAACTAAAGGGAGGCAGGGAAGATAAGGCACTGTCTTACAGTGTAGGTTTGAAATAGAAAAGGGGAAAATGGATGACATACACCTACTTTGTACTATTTCAGAGTGTCAAATTCAAGGCGCACAATGTGGTCAGATCAAGCCCGTAGTGCCATCGTGGAAAATGTAAGGGGCCACCCCACATTGCTTCATCACTGTCTATCCGCATCGCTTTGGGACGGTCTACCCAATGCAAAGAGGAAACATCAGGCCAGCGTGGCCTTAGTCCGGTCTACCCAATGTGAAGAGGAAACATGCCAGCAGTTTGTGGAGAGTGGTGTCAAGCTGGCCACACCCACCCACTTGACCATACCCATCCAGTGAGTCACACTACTCTCACCCAGCCGCACCCACCTGGTCCCCCTAAGTCAACCACAGCCCTGATGCAGCTCTCAATGAAATTGAGTGTGACACCCCTGTTCTATTCGATAGGACGATCTTGGATTTTTGAATCCAAAATATTCTAGGTTTAGAAATTCAGCTGATCTTGAATGTTTCAGCAAGATGTCTGAGACACACTATGTGGGGTTTGAGTTTGAAACAAAACATGTTCTATTTTGTACCATCTTCTTCAAATAAAACTTTTATTTCATAGGTCTTGCAAAATTTTACTTCTCAATGCTTTAAATCCCCTAATGGTTGGGCATGGCTAAATCCCCTATTTGTAAAGAATTCAAGAAAATGGCTATTGCAAAGGAATGTTAAAAATGATTTCATGAACACAGGAGTTTGTTTTCAACTTCTTCCAATTAAAATTTAAAGCCATCACATTAATGACAGTTTTGTTATTATTCTGAAATGAAAATTACTGCAAAATTGAACTATTTACTGAAATAGGGAGATAGCAAAGGTGATTGGCAGATCTTAAATAGACTGGCTATCACTCAGAAAGCTGATAGCGCTATTCTTTGAAAACTATTGGATGGGGTACTATCACATGATACCTAACTGGAAATGAATACTTTAGAATAATATAAAGATGAATAAAAATGTGAATTTCAAATTGGGAATTGATGTGGGGGGGGAAAACAATACGACTTTTAAGAATAGTAGTAGAAGAGATAAGTGGAAGAGAGTAGTGGAAGAGCTCATGTAGGAGGACAGCTGTTGTTTTTCAGATTGATTGATTGATTGATGTCCAGATGCCTTTCTCAGTATTCTATGTACAAAACAGAACATGCATGCTTTAAGATTGGTGCATAGAATGATTATATATATATATATATATATATATATATATATATATATATATATATATATATATATATATATATATATATATATATATATATATATATTATATATAGAATGAAACATGACTGTTTCTACTGATGGTGTTTCACATATTCTATTATTCTTTTTTACTATTATTAATATTAATTAGTAATTAATTAAGTATTAATATTAATAATAATTACTATTCTTCTTCTCATCTTTCCTAGTACCTATATCTTTCCACTTATGACCAGGGGTAGGCTTCAAAAATTGCAGCAACAGGTTTGTTGTCCCATTGATGGTTGGGCATGGCTATGGTGGACATGGCCTAGTTGGCCTCCTGCACCACAGGGGGATTTTTTTCACCCTCCCCAGGCTCGGGAGGCTTGCCTCAAGTCTTTGGGAGGGTGAAAACTGCTTTCCCCAGGCCTCAGAGGCCCTCTGGAGACTGGAAACAGGACCATTTCTGGACTTCTGGAACCTCCGGTAAGCCCATTCCCCCCCTCCTCGAGCCTCTGTGTGGGCCCTGCACTTACCTGGCATGATGTGGAAACTCCTGGGAGGGGAGAGGCAGGATGGGCATGGCCAACCAGAGGTGGCATTCAGGGATTTGCCAAACTGGGCAGAATCCTAACTAGAGGGTAACCCAAACCCGTGCAAATCCGCAGCAGCCCACCCCTGCTTATGACTATAATATTGCTTGTATCTTTAAAATTTATATTGTTTTATTTGTTTCCTAGGATGGTTTGATTGCTTATTAGTACATAGGACTATCACTAAGTATTGTATTTTATGATTCTTTTTTTTTTTAACAGAACTTTTTTATTTTTCTTTAAAAAAAACACAAATATGTCATCATTTGTCAATCATTAAGACATTGAAGTACAATTTTTTTTTTGTTGTGTGTACCCCTCCCTCCCTCCACCCCCCCCACCCCCCCTCCTCCTTCCCCCCCCCCGACTTCCCAGAACCCGTACACGGTATGGATTTTTAACTAACACAGTCTAAAATCTATTGAGAAAAAGAAATAAAGAAATTAATGACATTCTAGATTGACCTTAGCTTCTTCTTACTGAACTGACTTTTAACAGTTTAAATCATTTCTGATCTTAAGCATAGGCTAACTGGAATTTCTTAGTCCCGTATTTATTTTGTATATAGTCAATCCATTTTTTCCAGTCTCGTTTATATCTCTCATTTGAATGATCTTTGAGATATGCCGATATTTTAGCCATTTCAGCTAAGTTTGTTACTTTCAATGTCCATTCTTGAATTGTAGGCAAGTCTTCCTTCTTCCAATATTGCGCCACCAACAGTCTTGCTGCAGTTATCAGGTGCAGAATCAAATTGGTCTCTACCACTGTAAAGTCAGTACATATACCTAGTAAAAATAACTGAGGACTAAACTTTATTTTATGATTCTTGATGAATGTATTTTATTTTTCTTTATGTACACATATTCATCAAAGACAAATTCCCTGTGTGTCCAACCACACTTGGCTAATAAAGAATTCTATTCTATTCTATTCTATTAAGATTTTATGGTTGCTATTGAGTTATTGTATTATGGCTTGTGACTGGTTTCCTCCATACCATCCTAAGGTTTGTAGCGTAGGCAGTACAACAGCAGTGAGAAATGTGTTTCAGCTGCTGTTAATTTTGAATGGAATTGGTGATTGGGCTAGAGAAGTAAAACGAAAATACTTGGCAAAGAAGGAAGAGAAGGATTTCCCCTTATTTGCTATGGGGAGCTTCAAGCTCACAGGGGTGGGTTGAAGTGTATTGCCTACACCTTATTTTACAAGAAAGTAATGAAAATATGACTGTACTTGTGTCTGTACACACAAATCCTATTGGTTCAGTGTTATTTTGATTGCTTTCTTCAGTTTTGGTGTGCATGTTTTTTGACCTTGTTGGTGTTGATATTCTGCTTAGCTTATGTTGATCTGTTTGCTGGATCTTTAGTCTGTATTATATCATCTTGGGATTCAAGATATGTGTTACTGGTACCTGGCAGAAAGTTTGTCAAACAAAACAAAAATAAAGAACAACCACCACGTTAAAAAAAACCTTATTCAGCTTTGCTGAACAGGTAGTGTGTTATGTGCCTACTAAAACAAAATGCCAACAAGGTAATTTTTTTTAAAAAAAATAAAACATTAAAACATGTCTTGGGAATGGAAGAATATTTTTTATCTTGATGTCTAGCTTATTTATTTTCAGGCTAGGAATTATGCTAATTAAAAGGATGTTAAGCTCTCTTGCTATGTTGTGTAGAAATTATTTAAATGACTAAGAAACTTCCTTCATATCCAGAAGACTTCTCTGATTAAAAATATAATTTATACTATTTTATTTTTTTCATTGGTGAGATTAAACTGATGTTCTCGTTTTCCACTGGGTTTTCTCTTCTTTCCTCTCTTTTTTCTCCCAAAATATTTTAAAATAATGACTTTGGCTAATATTTATATAAACTGATATCAATATGAATACTAAACTGTCTACTCTTGTGGCCTGGGATTAAAACAAACCAAGGGATTAATGAGTTTGTCCCCAATTTTCAGTCTTGACTCTATGACTGAAGCCCTGGGAAATATTTCAGGTTGTTTTCTGTTGGAGCAAGGGATACTCAAGATTTCTTTGCATCAGAACACACCAGTTAGAAATGTTGGAAGAATATCTTAGGTTGAACTGTTCATCCCAAACTCAAAATGAAACATCTTTCCAATTCATGTACACACTTTTTTTTTCCAATTTGCAACTTTTTTAGAAGTTGCAGTTAAAATCATGATACCAGAGATAAAACAGAAGTGAAATGTGGAAGAAACTGCAATCAAGCACTTGTTTTTTAAAAGTGAAATTAATGTAACTTAAATATTTGCTTAAATCTCATCATTGGGATTCCCTATATTTTTTTTTTCTACAAAAACAGTTCAGAGCAACTACACTGAACTTTCTGTAGAACAGGATACAGTTTATTTTTTCTTCCTGAAATTCTTTTCTTGCCAGCTCTGTATTGTATAAATGCAATTTTCTTGAAATAGAAAGGCAAAAAATAGCAACAATGGAGATAGTTTTCAGATGAAAAATTGCAAAGGGGAAAGGGGTTCACATCCTCCCCATGGCATGTCCAATGTCCCCGCAGCTCCTTTTTGAGGGGAAAAGAGATATGATCAATATCAAGAACATAATTTAGAAGAGGCTTAGAATCTTATTTAACTTGACCTTTCAGGGATACACATTAGGGAACTATGAACTGCCGCAGCTATTTTTAACTATGGGCAGTCTTACCATAAAAAAGAATCATAGAGTTGGGAATGGCCATTAAGGGTTTATTTCCTGTTTTGTGCAGAAGTACAATTTAAAATATTCACAACTATTCTGTGTAAAATTCTCTTGTTTTGCTTGAACGCATCTAATTGTCTAAACAGTTGGTTCCACTATTGAACTGTTCTTACTCTTTGGAATTATAATTATAATTGAACAGAGTTGAATGGGACCTTGGAGGTCTTCTGGTCTAACCTCCTGCTTAGGCAGGAAACCCTATACCACTTCAGACAAATGTTATCTAATCTCTTCTTAAAAACATCCAGTGTTGGAGCACTCACAACTTCTGGAGGCAAGTTGTTTCACTGATTAATTGTTCTAACTTTCAGGAAATTTCTCCTTAGTTCTAAGTTGCTTCTCTCCTTGATTAGTTTCCACCCATTGCTTCTTGTCCTGTACTCATGTGCTTTGGAGAATAGCTTGATTCCCTCTTCTTTGTGGCAGCCCTGAAATATTGGAACACTCCTATTATGTCACCCCTAGTCCTTCTTTTCATAAGACTAGACATATCCAGTTTAAACAACCGTTCTTTATATGTTTTACGTTTATTTTTCCCCTAATATTCAGTGAGAGATAAATCGGATGGTTTGTTTAAAACATTTTTATCCCACCTTTATTTTTTTTAAAAAACTCAAGGTTAAATAACTCAAAATGCTTAACATTCCTTCCTATTCTGGTTTTCTCTACACCCATAACTGTGAGGTAGATTGAGCCGAAAGACAGAAATGGCAGATTATCTTAAACCATGTTCATGTTCTGCTTTCTGTCTTAAGGCAACATGCTCACAGAATAATTAAGATTTTATTTTATTTTGGAAAATCTTATCAATATGAAGTGGCAACTATTTGTGTTATAATTAATTCTCATTACCCTACGAAGTGTGGTCAGTTCTGAATCAGAACCAAGCCCTCTGTGCTTAATCTAGAAGTAAGTTACCTGATTGTCTCCATCAAGCCTGGCCAATGGTAAAAGATTGTAGAAACTATAGTCTAAACTAGGTGGGGAAAGCATTAGATTGGCTACTTCTGGCATTCACCAATTCAGACAATTATAATCTGTGAGTAGAAGTATTCTAGAGTCACAGGAGGGCGGGGCTCTTACATAGAGTGCAAAAAGATAGTTTGGAATCTTTGGTATGCTGGAAAAGGACAAAGGGAGACCTGCCCAGCAGTCCACAGGGTGTATCTAATAGTTATGCAAATAGTTGCTTTAGTCTGGCAAGAGTTGTTGTTTTTTAAAAAATTTCTACTTTATTTTACTCAGAAGTAAGTTAAACTACAAACTCAAAAAAGCCACAAAAACACAAAACAATCAAGACATTTTTTTAAAAGTGTATTGAAAAGAAAGCAAATGGCGCACATGTTATCCCCTTAGTTGAATACTGATTAATACATTACTACAGCATTTGTTCCTATCCTTTGCAAAGCTCCCAAAATGTTTAAACATGGTAAATCTATATGCAAATTATTTACTTGTCTTCTATATGCTATGTTAAAGACAAACTAGTTAACAGGAAAAATAATAATAATAAAAAGACAAGGTTAAAGTTTGAAAACCTTCTGTTAACAAACTATTATTGTAATCAACTTGAAGAAAATTTACTATAGCATCTTATTTGTCCCAAATTGTCCCAAGAGTTAAGAGTAATTCATCCTGGATTAAATATTCAAGTTCATTTCTTTGTGCCAGGGGTGTCAAAATCAAGGCCCAGGGGGGACGGATCCAGCCCGCGGAGTAGTTAGATCTAGCCCTTAGGTCATTCCTAAGTCTTCCCATTCAAATCCAGGGAGTAGCAATGCCAGACAAGTAACTTTGGCAGCAAGATCAGCAGATTGTCAGCAAAAGAGAAAAAAAAAAGCCCCTTTCCATTCAACAGCCATCTTGGGAAATGCAAGATTTCTGTCTATACATAAACAACAATAAATAAATTACTCTGAAGTAATTACTCATGTTTTTTTTTGGTTCCTTGGCCAGATGTAGACATTTGCTAGAGGGCATATATAACCTTTTCAAAAATTTGTGGTATTTTCTCTTCCTTGAACTAGAGGACAGCGAGTACCTTATTGTGGCATTTCAGGTGTCAGCCCTATAGTGCAGGAGGTTCTAATTCTTACCTAAGAATTTAATACAGCCTTTTGTGCCCAACCAATATCTATCGGCTGCTAGGTAATTCACATATACTTTGTAATCCCATAGACAACTTACTCAATAATGCTTAGCTTTGGAGAAGGTGGACCATTTCATTGGACTCTGAATATATTTAAACACAAGCAAGTCACTGAGCTGGAAAATTGCAAATCTGCAATTTTATTTAAAAGGAAGGGGGATAACCCTATTCTTTTGAGACAGGATTGGAGACAGGAAGATAATTAATGGATCCTCACACAATACTGAAGAAAAAGCTGAAGCTTCAATAACCCAGTTAAATGTTGAGGAAAAGGTTGTTTCTAACAAATGAAGACAAATCAAAATAAGCTTTGTTAATTTCTCTAAAACATAAAAGCTACTGAAAACCATTTATTTCAGCCAAACCCAAGGAGTTCTCAGTTTTGATTTTTTAAAAATAATTCTTTAGACTATGCAAACTTAAGATCAGTGAAAGGAAATTATTGTGCTGCATTTCTGTCTGTGTCAAGGATTGGGTTGGTATCCATTAACACTAGTTGAACAAATGAAATGAATTTACAAATTATATTTATAGAAGCTTGTGCCTGCTAGGGTATGATAAAAAAAAATAACATATATGTTTGCAGTTTGTAATATTCATACTACTGAAATTCAATCTTTGTATTTTAAATTGATCTAATCCATCAACAAAGTTGCATTTAGTTTCCTGCAGAAGAAACTGCAGTTAGGAACGAGGATGAGTAAGAAGCTAGTGAATGCTATCATTTTTTTCCTGCAAAATATTCCTCCACTCCGAATTGACTATTGAAAAGTGTGACCCATTGGGCATGAATGACTAGAAAGCAGAGCAGCCAACAGTTGATAGAAAATGCATACAAAATACATTACATTAAATATTGAAAATGACATAAAAATGTATACTGATGTATTTTGGAGCTATGAAGATCCTCAAGAGTGACTCTTTTTCATGAGAAAAAGTGTCTAACTGAGGTGGCCAGCCTAGGCATTAGGATCTTATTTCTTCTTTTGCAAGATCACAGATCAAACACTTGAACACACTCATCTCTGAAGAGAGGAGTTCTGCACCTTAGAACAATTCAAGATTCTGCACAGAAATAAATAAATATATGATGCACACTTTAGTAAAGAAATTTATGCAATGAATAAACATTTAAGCTTATATATAGGAAGCACCAGAAAGTTGCATTTCACAATTTTGCTTTGAATACATCATTTGAGTTGGGCTTCATATGATTAGACAGCTACTAATTATCTATTTTCCATTGGAGTTTCATGAAACAGTTCCATTTTATATCCTTAAGACCTATTCATAAAATATAGGTTACAGCCAAGCTAATAAAAACTATTCATTAGTTATTAGTGCTGCTGATAAAAAGAGCCGGATACCAATAGAAGAGGATGTATGTAGCTCAAGGTTGAATTGTGAAATCATTGGTGCTGTCTGAGCTTGGTTGTTTGCTTGAAAACATTATGTCATCCAACTAGGTAACAATATCAGTGCTAGTGAATATGGGGTATACTGCCTAGAAGCAGCTTACTCTGCCAGTGTTGATAGGGATGTGGAAGCTTAGCATTGAGACAAGTCAGACATTAGATGGCTGTTTATCTCAGACACTTAGAAATAAATCATATTTACACACCCTTCAAAACAGCCAAACTCCAGAAAAAAACTAAGAAAGGAACAACAAGACGTCTTCTCCAGCATCCTAGATAAGCAGGGATTAACTCCAGACAAATAATCAAGCAGAAAATAATATCCTATCAAGGCAGAAATCCAAGCCAAACAGAAAACCATATTCCCACAAATTCTAGTAGGGTAAGCTGTTTATAAACAGGGAGCAAACTCACATTCACTAGCACTGATGATGTTTTCTAGACAGGCAATAAAATGCCTGCTAGCAAACAACCAGGCTTAGATAGCACCAAAGACTCCACAAGAGCCAGATAAGGTAATTCAATCACAATACTTTGTGCTTCTCACAATTTTGTCACCGTCATCAGATTTCCCAAAGAATAAACACAAATAAAAATAATGTGCTTTGATGTATTTGTCCAGTATACAGATTCTCTACAGCTGTGAGTGGGCGTCCCATTTCTCTATAAGTAGCAAACCAAAACAGCCAAACTCCAGAAATGTTACAGAGACAATTTTCCTTTTGACATTTTCCTCATGGATTATTTCCAATGTAAAACTGTCCCTGATTATGGCCTGGAAGCTTTAATTGTAGTAGAAAAATCTATTTTATTCGGTGGGTGCTGACAGCAGTTGATGGACTAATTTATGTTGCATTCAGAACTAGTTGCTATTCTCAGAGTTAATCTAGGAGATTTTGGTGCAGGATGTAATTCCATAACTGCTGTCTCCATAAGCAAGGATTTAAAAAGCTGTGTTATAACATTCAGATATTAATCTTTCCCTTTTCCAAGCCTTCCTTACGCTGCCATTTAAAGCAGCATATCCAGCCTTATGGTGCCATCTGCTGCTCTGCAGGATTGGCTGGTTGGTTACTCTCTCTGTGGTTGATGCTAATGCAATAAAATGTTTGCTAAATAAAGGAGGGAAATGCTACCTTTATCCATTGGTCTGCGATTAGATCTGATATGAAATAAATAGAGCCCTTTATTCTGTAAGTGGCAAAATATAAATACCAGCCAATAGATTCTAAAACTGATCCTGTGGTCCATGACAACTAAAATGTAGGGGCCCTCTCTCTTACATTGCTTCCTGTTAATTTCTACCTATTCATTTTATTAAGCTGTCTAGCTGAAATTTTCCTTTCCACACATGTTTGCATAGGAAGCAAAGTTTTTCTTTCTTTCTCTTTCTTTTTCTTTCTTTCTTTCTTTCTTTCTTTCTTTCTTTCTTTCTTTCTTTTTTTCTTTCTTTCTTTCTCCCTCTCTCCCTCCCCTTTTCCCTCCCTTTTTTCCCAGGGAGAAATAAGATAATGCTTTCTTTTGTTCCTCATGTTTTAAGTGTAAAACATAAAAATCAGAACAGCCCCATTATGCTCCTTCTTGTATCTGGAAAACTGAATGAAATAGTCTGCAGCGGCAAGTAATTTCCAAATTACACAGAGATGTCCATGAAGTCACTAGATGTTGATCTCAGTTCCTCAGAGACTTTATCTCTACCCCAGTTCTTACAAATCTTAATATGAGTTTGCATCTAAGGCCAACCATCTTAAAAACTCATGAAAGAAATTAATCCTTCTTCACTGTAGTAAACAATCTGGAATATTTATCCAAGATATTCCAAGCACATGCAGCGAACTCAATTAGCCATGGACAGACCAAAGAGAAGAAAACATAAATATAAATTTTCTCATACAATGCTCTTAGGAAATGCAGGCAGCCTGTGATATGATTGTTCTGAGCGTTAGATATATCCTGAAATACATATAGTAAAGGAAATTGCTGTGGAGCCAGTACTGGTGTTCCTTTTGGAACTAATTTTGTTAAATATTCTGGGAGGCCTTCAAAGGAAATGCCTGAATAACTGGTATGGTTGGAATTAAATGGGAAATTGCACACCAATTTTCTATATTGCCTGAAGGAACTGGCCAGCAGATGCTGCAGCATCAGTCTACAGGGTGATAACATTTAGAAAATAGCATAGAGGAGGAAGAGGAGGTGAAAGAAAAATTGAGAGAAATGCTTGCACATAGTAATCAAATCCATCCTTCCTTCCTTCCTTCCTTCCTTCCTTCCTTCCTTCCTTCCTTCCTTCCTTCTTGTCTGCCTGCCTACCTACCTGCCTGCTTGTTAAAACCTGCTATCACTAATATCACTGATATTTATAGCTTGTAAAATTACAAAACTCTGATATCATTGTGATGGACATGAAAATACATTATTATGGTTCATTGCACAGTCAGTCAGATGTATTTGGCATTTTTCTCCACCTGTTGAGTCCTCCCCAAGGACTTTGGGTAGGGAGATGTTCTTGTCTGATGGTGATAAAGGTATCTTCACAGGATGTAAGCCGTTCCAAGTAAAGTTATCTTCTGCAATTGACTGATGGGGATTTGGTCAATGATGATGGAATTCAAGTGGTGCTCCAGTTGTTTTAGGATTACACTCATCCTTTCACTATTGGTACTATCTTCTATCTATCTAGATCTTTTTCATCTTTCTTATTGACAATTGCTAAATCTAGGGTATTATGTGCAGGGACTGTCTGTTTGAATTCTAAAGTCCCAGAGTACTTTAGTTTACTCATATTCTATTACTTTGTTCCTCTATGGTCCCAGTTCCTCCTCCTCCTCCCCCAGGCCGTCCTCCTCCTCCTCCTCCTCCTCCTCCTCCTCCTCCTCCTCCTCCTCCTCCTCCTCCTCCTCCCCCCTCTGCAAACTGAACTGGAAATAACCCACAGTAAATTTCCAACACATTTCACATCAGTGTCTTCCCTTGCACTTAAACCATATTTAAATTCATATTTTGTGGCATTTAAATGTTGGCAAGAACTGTGTTACATTTCAATCCTGATCAGAAGCCACCATAGTTGTGGTGTTATGTTTCAAGACAGGTACATTAAAACCAACACACATCTGTCATAGATAGTTTAGCACTGAGACCCATGGATGAAACAAAGAGAAAATCACTCCAGGCAAATCCATTAAAAGTTTCCTTTTGGAGGTCAGTATGACCTTATATTATTGTTATAAATTTGATGATCCCAATCTCCCTGAAATGAAATGATAAACTCAACATAAATTCATTGTGAATATTTGGGAAAGATTAACAAGCGTAGTCCAGCATTATTAAATTTAACAACAACAACAAAAGAGAAAGAAAGAAAGAAAGAAAGAAAAGACACCTTAAAATGGCCTGACTCTCCTGTGAACAGTACTCAGCTAATATACTATTTGTAGGCACAAAAGATAAAATGGCTTTGATGCTTATGAATTGCTATTGTCAAAGCTGTACAAGCAAAGTACAGTACACGGCATGTATATACACAAACGCCCCAACTTCATCTTTAAAACATGGCAGAGAACTTAACAAGTGATAACTTCAGATAAAGCCACTGTTGGGTCAAAGAATGAATTAAAGAATATTGCTTTTAGTCTGGACTTGAAAGCATTCAGAGACAATATTCTAAATCTCTACTCGCAGAATATTCAGGGTAGCCATGGAAGAAGCACTTAAATGCAATCTCTTTCAGCAGTAGATTTATAATGATATTCCTCTATAGCATTTGCATATTATAAAAAAAATCAGGCATGGACAGTAAGGAGATAATATCTCAGCTGGATACACCAATCCTAGAAGACAGATCAAAATTAGGAATACTTTCAATCCTCACAACAAAAGCCCCAAAATGCTGCAATGGTCCCAGAAAGTACCTGTCTCCATTTCCTGCCATCTGACTTTGGAGTTTCTTCCCTGTGCATGGTTTACTTTCCCCATTAGTCCATGCTATTCATCCTATCATTTCATCCAAACTCCTAAACACAGAATTTCCTTTGCTTCAGAGTTCTGTGAGGAGAGGCAGACCTTGAAGCTGATGCTTGTTCTACAGGAATATGGTTCTAAGCATATGCTGATGGAAGATATCAAAAGGACCTTGAGGTCACAAAAGTGGCGATATTGCCTTAATGACAGTCTAATGTTTGGCAAGAACCAAGTCCTTGTTCAAAAGAATATCAAGTTACGTATAGGGCATAGGGGATGTCCTTGAAGGACAAGTGGGAAAACATTACCACGGCGATGGTCAGAGAAGTGGGTTTGAGCTCAGGCCAAAAAAGTAACTTAAGAAAATGTCTCAGACAAGCCCCTCCCTAGTTCCCACTAAGATAAAGTGAGGGAGGATGAAGTACATTCAGACTTGCAAACTTCCGTTACTATAACTCTTACAATAAAAGTAATCCTGATCTATACAGCATTGGTTTTTCAGTCTGGTCTAATTTGTTGGGCTCACAGATTAGATTTTTTATAAACTTCCTTTTATAAATTAGAAAAGAGAGGTGGTTTGCATATGTCACCAAATGGAGTGAATGTTTATACCCACATACAGAGTTGGGCATCACATAATGTAACAACTGGTTTTCCCAGAACCAAAAATGTGAGCGTGCGGGCATGTGCATGACTTCTGTGCATACACCAAAACCATGATGGCATAGTGCCGGGCAATGTTCCCTCTAATTTTTTTTCAGTGTGAGCGGAAAAGTATAGTGTTTGAGCAGCACATTTTCATACCTGAGCACCTGGATTTTTTTCATAGATGTCACCCAAGACAACAAAATTAGTGTTATTTGAAACTCAATTCTACCATGTAAATATCCATTAAGTAAAGAAATCTCCCTATACAGGTAGTCCTCAATCTACGACCATAATTGAGCCCAGAGTTTTTATTGCTAAGTGAAACACTTGTTAAGAGAGTTTTGTCCCATTTTACAACCTTTCTTGCTACAGTTAAGTGAATCACTGCGGTTAAATCAGTAACCAGGTTGTTAAGTCAGTCTGACTTTCCTACTGACTTTCCTTGGCAGATGGTTGCAAAAGGTGACCCTAGGACACTGCAACCATCATAAATATGAGGCAGTTGCCAAAGATCCAAATTTTGATCATATGACCATGGGGATGCTGCAATGATCATGTGTGAAGAACAGCTGTAATTCACTTTTTTCAGTGCTGATGTAGCTTTAGTCATTAAGTGAACTGTTGTAAGTTGAGGACTATACTTTCCCCCTTACTATCCAATAGTCTGCAGTGATATTAGCAAGTTATGAATAAATTACCAACTGATGTAGATTAGCAATTGGAGCACTTAAAGAAGCAAACAAAGAGGGGAGAGGAAGGAAGGGAGGAAGGAAAGAAGGGAGAGGGAGAGAGAGACAGAGACAGAGGAAGAGACAAAAAAGGAAAGAGGAGAAAGAGAAAAAGAAAGGGGAGAGGAGGGTGGGAGGATAAGAAAAAGAGGCAGAAAAAAGAAAGAGAGAGAAAGAGGAAAGGAAGAAAGAAGGAAGGAAGGAAAGAAAGAAAAAAGGAAGAAAAAAGGAAGAAAGAAAAGAGGAGAGAAGAGAAGGAATAGAGGCTAAAAAAGCAAACAAGGAAAAGTAGGGAAACAACTTTCACTGGAAAACACTATTTTTCCATCAGTGCAAAACTTTCCTAAACAAGGTTAATTTTCTGGATTTTGACTTTCCGGTCCAGGTGGACCAAGAAGCCTTTATTTTCTTTTTCTAAAATCAAATAAAATCTGCAGAACACCAGCTCGACTCCCCCTTCCTGCGAAAAAAACCTCTAGCGCAGCGGCTGGATTCAGACAACATGTGCATATCTGGCTGCAGCCACCGCTTCTCTCCTCAGTAACTTTGATCCAGGAGGGAACAGCCTCCCTCTCAATCAGCTAGAAAACGGCTTCCTTCCCTCGGCTTCCTTCGTGCTGAGTTATCCTTTAGAAACTTACTGTTAATGCCTACTTCCCTATCTCCCACAGGCTATCGGGGCTTTTTTTCCTGCTCCCGCCCCTCCGCCGCCTTCCCACTGGCTCCTGTAGCCTCAAAGGCTCCTCAAAGCCGCAGCACCGGGCAGCAAATCCGGCTGTGCTGCTAGAGGAGGAGGAGGCAGGCAGCAGCAGTTAGTCCGGCCTGCAAAGGACCTCCTTCCCAGCTTCCAGAGCCTGTGGAAATCACTGCGCGGGAGTTGAAAAGTCCTGCGCGGTGTTTTCTTGCCATGTGCGCGGCCGTGAAGCCGCGCACCTTAGAGGGAACAGTGGTGCCGGGGTGGGTGGATGTGCCCAATCACTGGTTGGAACTACTGGTTCACTCAAACCAGTCTGAACCAGCAGCAACCCCCCTCTGCCCCTGTAGCCACATTCTTTTAATAGAGTTGTTCAAAAAATTTGGTACTCCTACTTAGTGAAATGTAGAGGACGAGAAGAAGTGAATGCAAATATTTTCTCCATATCTCTTGGCTGCATCCCTTGTCATCACCCACTGACTATTAATGAGAAAGATGACAAGTAATTTTTTCTCATTATTGCCAAAAGTACAATTGATAGGTGCCATTGTCAATGGGAATTTGATGAGCAGACAGAGTATCACTTCCCCTCATCTTGCCACACATGTTTAATAAACATATAGGATGAAAATATCTGAAGAGTCCTCTTCATTGCCATCATTTTATGAGTGATCTACTCATCAATCAGAAATTCCCCACATGGTTTTCATTGTTCAATGTACATTAAAAGTCTTGTTTTAGATATCCTGAAATATCAAAATATGTCAGAATGGCTAAAGTCATCCTGTGAAGTTTATGAGTTTGCCAAATACTAATCTGTTTCTGGTATCAGTCAATGGCCACGAGATTTATTTCTTATGCTGTGTTTCTTTATATCCTGTTCACAACCAGTCAGGACTAATATATCATGTAGCTCAACTTCAAACATATAGTCCATGAGAGGATTGTTTGGTTTTATATTTGAGAGGAAAGCAGAAGATAAATGAGAGCTACCACAGCAGTATAAAGCAAGGGGAACTTTATGGCCATTGCACCATTATTTATTTATTTATTTATTTATTTTTAAATTTTATTTGTCACCTATCTCCCCATAGGGCTACTCTGGGCAGCTTACCATCGTAAAAACAAAGAAATGTAAACAAAACAGAAGTAAAGTAACAGATCAATGAAACAATGAAAAAGAAAACAGCAAGAATACATGAATCCCAACAGTCTCTTCCAGCATGGAAATCCCTCATTGTGTCCCTAGGCCAACAGACCCAGATCTTCAGGTTCCTAGGAAGGTCAGGGCAGATCATATCTTGGAGCCTCTTCTTCTGAATCCTAATAGCCAGAGTTCTTTGACAGATAGAATCTGCAGTAGGTTCTCTCTGCTGATACAAGTAGGATGGGGTTATTCTAGCGGGATGAGACAGTTTATCAGGTAGCCTGCACCTATGCCATTAAGGACTTTAAAAGTCATAATTAACACATTGAATTTCAGCTGGAAGCAGACCAGTAACCATTGCAGTTCATGGAGTAGAGATGTAATATGGACCACTCTAGGGATTCTAAAAATTGTTCTCATTTTGTATTAACGAAGCTTCTGAATGGATTTCAAGGGTAGTTCCATGTAGAGCACATTGCAATAGTCCAGACAAGAGATGACTGGGGAATAAGTAACTGAGTGTAGTGATCCAGGATCCAGGTAAGATTGCAGCTAGTACAACAACAAGAGATGTGCAAAATCTCTTCTAGTCACAACCTCTGCTTTTTAAACAAGACACCTGAGTCCAGGAGAAACCCCAAGTTGCAAATTGGATCTGAATGGCATAGTGTCATTGTCAACTAAGGATGACAAAAACTCAGATCCTGAGGCTCCATGCACCCAAACCACTCAGCCTTTCCAGGGTTCAGTTGAAGTCTGTTGCCCCCCCCCCCCATCCAGTCCCTACAGCCTCGAGGCAACGCAAGAGGGCAGAAACAGCATCATTCAGGTCATTCGAAGTAGAAGTATAAAGCTGAGTACCATCAGCATATTGATGATCTCAATCCATGGTGATGAATGATCTTACCCAAAGGCTTCATGTAGATGTTAAATAGGAGAGGAGAGAGTACCAAACCCTGCAAAACACCACAAGTGAGCAGTCAAGGCTAATCTCATTCCTTATTAATGCTGATTTGGACCAACCTTGGAGAAAAGAGCTGAATCAGTGCAAATTATCCATGATATATGATGACATAATTCTATGCATTGACTATGTACGTGCTGGATGCTGTGTATAAAACATGAAATTCTTATTCTACTCTTAATACATTTCTATTCTCATTTTTAGAGCTTTTAATGTGTGTCTTGAACAGTAGGCATCTTCCAAGTGTGTTTTTTTTCCTCATAACTTGTTAGTACTATACAAAGAAAATATTCTGCAGGGTCCAATCTGAGTCGGTCACTGAGACCAGAGGTTTTGTCTTCCAAGCTTTTGAAATCATGCTGGAGCCTATCTTCAAGAAACTTCTCTCTAGCAGAGTGTGTGCTGTTGTAACACAGTTGGCTAGGGAGAGGTTCCCTGAAGATGGGTTCTAGCACGAGTTGAAAATATTGGAAGATAAAGCCTCTGGTCCCAGGGACTGACCCAGATTGGACCCTGCAACATTATCTTGGGACACGTAAATTCACCTTCATTCATGAGAAAATATTTTGGCTACTTCTGAGGGTAGAATTCTAAGATGCCATTATCCTGAAAATTTTTGCATCATTTAGATTGCATCAGTGATGGGTTCATGAAATTGATTATGAAGGAACCAAATTAATCTCCAAAACTGAACACTTCAACAAGAGAATAATTATGGAAGCCATCTAAATAGAGAAACACCACCACAACATGAATAAACGTGATGATACCTCCCGCCTACAAGACATCTGAAAACTAGCCCTAGTCAACAAACAAATCCCAGCCACAAAAACTGACACTGGACCCAGAACAACACAGGATGCCACCACCGATCACCCTCACCAGACTCAAACCCAAACCCATCCCATAAACGAAATTCAACCACCATCCAGAAGACAAACCATGGTGGCATCACCAACTGCTGCACCCCCCTCCGACCCCCACAGAAAGCAAACTGACATAAGCCATGAACACATGGCCAGATCACAAACTCAGAGCCAAACCAAAACCTAGGATGTTACATCACAGCCATCTGCTCAGGACATTACATCACATAACTCAGGAGGTTACAATGCAAAGGCTCAGGATGTTACAATGCAGCCAACCTCCCAGGATGTTGCAGCACAGGACTCAGGATATCACTACACTAGAGCTCTGGATGTCATCACACAGCCCATTACCCAGATCATTACAACACAAAAGACTAATGGTCACATAGCTAGTACCTCAGCCACATAGGATGTTATGAAACCGCTGACTAATCTGCATACATCAACTCCATCAACTAACCAAGATTTAACAACACAGCCAACCAACCCCCTTACAGCAACAAAACCAGCCTTCCACACACCCTACGAATATTTATAGAAAGACGGCAGCTCCAATCACGCTTTGCTCACACAAGCACAAAGCCAAAGGCACCAGCCTGAAGATGACGAGTGGGACCTCATTGAAATGTCACCAAGATACTCTCAATCTTACATGGGAAAAGACCCAAATATGCCAAGACCTGCATACCTGTGCCCGTTCAAATCTACGAAAACATATATGTATGTGTATATCTATCTATCTATCTATCTATCTATCTATCTATCTATCTATCTATCTATCTATCTATCTGTCTGTAGTGGGTTTCAATTTTTTTCAGAACCTCTTCTGTAGGTGTGGCCTGCTTTGTGGGAGTGGCTTGGCAGTCATGTGACTGGGTGGGCATGGCAAACTTGTAAAATGTGGTGAAACTCACTTAATAACGCTCTTGCTTAGCAACCAAAATGAAACTCTGGCACTGAAGTGTTCAAGTCTTAAAGCTGTCAAGTTACAAGACCCTTGCTAACCCTTTAGAAACCCCCGTCAAAGGTGTTCAAACTTGACAGCTTTAAGACTTGTGGATTTCAACTCCCAGAATTCTTCCTCCAGTCATGTTGGCTCAGGAACTCCGGCATTGAAGTGTGCAAGTCTTAAAGCTGTCAAGTTACAAGACCCTTGCACCCCTAACCCTTTAGAAAAAAACCCCAGGGAGGCTCAAATGTGACAGCTTTAAGACTTTAAGGTTAAGATAGGACTCTTAGAGGTGGGCGGGGCGATTGGTTAGCCAGTCAGTCAGTGAGCGGCGGGCGGGGCAAACGTGGTGTGGATGGGTGGGGGAGGGAGAATTGGTTCTAAATGGCATGATAGATTTGTGGAACCTCTTTTATAGAAGAGGTTAGAACTGGCAGGAACCCACCCCTGGTACATATATACGTATGTATGTATGCACTGTGTGTCTATCTCTCTGTCTCTCTGTTTGTCTGTATTCATTCATTCATTCCATTTTTTATTTGGCTTGAGAAAATCTATTGTCAGTAGAACAACAGACAGTCCTCTATTGAGCTAATGAAACTATCTTAGAATGACTTTGTTTTGATATTCTCTTGAGATTCCCCCCCCTAGTTCCCTCAATAAAGTGCACCAATATAATGTATCATTTCCCCCCCCTCTCATACACATATAAACATGTATATTGTCTTCATGAATATTAATCAAGTTGACCTTTGTAAGTACAGTTCTACCTTGGTACTCATTGTTAATTGGTTCTGGGAGGCATGACAGATACTTCTACTTGAATACTGAACAAATAATGAGCACAGGGACAAGGGATTCTGTTATTCCTGTGAATTTATAAAAATCTTCCCTCTCTCTCTCTCTCTCTCTCTCTCTCTCTCTCTCTCTCTCTCTCTCTCTCTCTCTCTCTCTCTCTCCCTCCCTCCCTCCCTCCCTCCCTCCCTCCCTCCCTCTCTCTCTCTCTCTCTCTCTCTCTCTCTCTTGTTGCTCTGGTTAAATTATCATAAATGCAGCAGTTAAATAATGTTGTCTCAGTTACTAATGTGATCCTGGATGCTTGTTATTTTGGACTCAGAAACTGGTTACACTTCAATGCTTTTAATCTCCATCTGTGCAGGACAGTGTTTTGAATCGATTCCAAAGGCTAATGCTTTCTGTTGTTTCTGCTGCTGCCATCACTGCTGGATTCTCAGGGTTTCTGGTGACTCTCAATGACACAACAACAAAGGGAAATATGTATCTTTTGTTGTAGCATACAAGGAAATGTGGTAAAAATGAAATTTACATACCAAGGCTGCAAAACAACAATAACACCAAACTATTGTAAGGTCTATATTCTCTGATTAAAAGTTGGAAACCCAGGAAAAAGGGAAACCCAAATTATTGGAGCAAAGGAAACATCTATATTAGAGTGTTGATTTTTAGTAACTATGCAGATATTGTCTAGAATGACCTATGCTTGATTTGGTCCTACAGGTATTTTAATGATGCATTCATCACCACAGTAAGAGCCTGCAGCTTCCTGTTGGATAGCTTCTTTCCTTTCCATCCATCTTTCCTAACTTTATAGACTTCTCAAAACATCTAGGTCTTTGCATCATTTATCTAAGATATGATAATGTAAACCTAGTCACTTGTCTTATCGTGAGAACTCTGGATTGATTAACACTATCATTCCTTTATTTGTTTTCCTCATGATCCATGGTACTCATCTTCAGTGCCAAAATTCAAAAGCATCAATACTCATCCCATCCCTCTTATTCAAAGTTCAGTTAATAAATTTGCAACAAGATCCAGAAAATTCATGGAATTAAAATTTGTTATGTAAAATTTCCCCATCAGTTGCACTGATAAGAAAATTTTGTTGAATTTCTCCTTTCCACAAAGATCCTCTGTGTTTGTGTGTGTGTTTATATCACCCTTGTCTGATATGCAAAATAACAATAATGTTAATATTCAGAAGACTTCCTACATGCACACGCGCGCACACACACACACACACACACACACACTTACTTTCTTTTCCTACCCTTAATTTCCAATGCAAATGAGGAAGGAAAATATTCCCACAGATCTCCAATGAAAACATCCATTTATGTATTTGAGAAGTTATTAAAAGTTCATTCTTGATAGGTGAGCCTATGGAGGGGAGGAAGAAGGGGACAGAATAAAGACAGAAATGCAAAAGTCAGACTTTCTTAGAATGGAGACCAAAAATTGCTGACCTTTTCACTTGGTAGCTTTCTGTCTTTGATGCACTTCCTTATCATCTTGTCTCTGAAAAAAAAAATACTGCTTTACAAGGGGCGACAGCACCAATAAGTCAAGGAAGACTTGGCTTCAGTTTTTCACTGGAGGGTGAATGTCACATGATAATTGGAGGCTTTGTACTAGCTTGACAGAAACCTTTGAATACTCTGAGAGGCCAAGAGAAAGAAGAACTTTTTGTGAAGGGGGAACAGGAAAGAGATACAAGTCTACGAAACTTGCCCCTAGGAATGCATTCTAGCTCTTTTTTTCATCCTTATAGCAACATGCCTATTTCCAATATCACCAGGAATCTACCATGCCTGCCCTACAACCCCTATCATCCATCACCATTGACCATGAAAGGGAATCAAATATTTTAAAGAAGGTTTAAGGATTCTTACCACCTGACCTAAGCATGTCCAGGTTATCTCAGCCTATTTTAGGAAGGTGACCTGCAATAGCCCTGAGTGAAAAATAGTGTCTTCCCCTCTCCACTGGCACAGGCAAAGCAATCTACTGTGCTTTATTCCATCCTACACAAATTCCTCCCTTGCAAGTGGCTAATATATGCCATGGAAGGCACATCCCTGGTCTCTACTATCTTTGTTAGTTATAGTGGTATTTCAGCGGTCATCATTAATTGGTTCTGGAAGATGCAATGAATACAAAAAACAATGAGTACCAAAACATTCTTCCCATAAGGAATAATGTAATGAGTCATAAGGCAGTTGACACTGACAAATTCTACCTTATGCATTGAGTACCAAACAAACAATGAGTACTGGGACAAAAATTTCAGGTCAAAATGTGTTGAGTACCAAATTAGATGAGTTTCAAAACAGTTGAGTACCAAAATACCATTGTATTTCAGACTAGGGTGCTGACTGGCTGCCTTCAATGAAAGGCTGGAACTTTGTATTTATTTATATATTTTCTAAAGGTTTGCTAGAGAAATGCAGGACATTTTTTTTTCTTCTTTAATTGGGTGAACCTAACAGTTGAATGGCTCATTAATCACAGTATGAGCTGAGGACAAGTTCACGTAATCAAAGATAATCAAAGGAACTGGCAATACGTTGTAAGAATAAAGTGGTGTATTGATAATGAAGGAGGAGGCGGCAGAATGTCTTAATAATCATCATCTTTCAGGGGAAACAAATCCCTCATTGTGCTGTTAGTGGAAGAAAGGAACTATAGCTTAGAGAAGGGTAAAAACCTAAGGGTATCCTTAGCTGATGTAAACAAATTCATGTCTCCAAGACCAGAGGAATTAAATCCTTGGATACAGGGGTGGGCTTCAAAAATTTCAGCAATGGGTTCTCTGCTGGGTTGCTGGGTGGGTGTGACCATGGTGGGCATGGCCCATTTGGCCTCCTGCACCACAGCAAGGGGGGGCCGTAGGATTTCCTCAAGCCTCTGGGAAGGTGAAAACTGCTTCGCCCAGGCTCTGGAAGCCCTCCAGAGGCCCTCTGGAGTCAGAAATGGGTCTGTTTCCAGCCTTCAGGAACTTCTGAGAGGTCATTTCCCCCCCCTCTCTGAGCCTCCGTGTAGGTCCTGCACTTACCTCACATCCAAAACGGGCCATGTGGAGACGCCTAGGAGGGGCAGGATAGGTGGGTGGGGTCAGCCAGGGGTGGGATTTGGAGGTTCTCTGAACCAGCTATAACCTTAGTTGTGGGTTCTCCCGAACCTGAGCGAACCTATAGCAGTCCACCCTACTTGGATATTGAAGAAATTAGCAGAGGAGATAGTAGAACCAGTATTCCCTTTGTGAACTCCCGAAGAATGGGTGAAGTCTCAGAAGACTGGACCACCAATGTTCAAAAAAAAAAAAAAGGAAGCAGGAGGACTTGGGAAATTACAGGCCTATAAGTTTCATGTCTATACTAGACAAGGCTCGGAAACATATTATTAAATTAGTTTTATATGTATTAAATTCATATGTTGCCCAGAGTTGCTTAGACGGTGAGATGGGTGGCATATAAATTTAATAAATAGAACAAAATAAAATAAAATGTTGCATATTTATTACACATTGATGAGATTTAATAGAGAAAAGTGCAGAGGGCTTGGACCTGAGAGAATAAAATTTAGAGACACAATTATATGGAAGATCTTCTTTGGCAGTGGTACATGTGGAAGGAATTTGACTATTCTAGTAAATCCCAAATTGATCATGAGCCAAAGATATGCTGCAACTGCTAAAATGCTTGGTCTTTAATTGAAATACCATGCCTAGTTCTTAGCCACCACAGTTTAAAAAGGACATCAACAAACGGAACCAACTACCTTGCTCAAAACTTAACTACATGGCTCAGAATCTGGTAATCTTCATATCTATCTTCTCCCATTGCTTCTGCTTGTCCAATAAGATTAGATAGAACATGATCCCCTCTGAGAAAGACTATTAAGGCATGGATTTTTCAACAGGACTTGGGTTGGATTCCAGCTTGAAGATAAAGTTTACTTAATTGGATCTTTGTATTATTCCTTGTCAGAGAAATGTAATTTGTTCTTTTTATTATATATGTCTTTAACTTTAATCACAAAATAAGGTACGCATACTTCTTAGAGCTTGGGATAATTGGAGCCTAGTCAGATGTAGATAGATAGATAGATAGATAGATAGATAGATAGATAGATAGATAGATAGATAGATAGATAGATAGATAGATAAATATGTAGGTAGGCAGGTAGACAGGTAGGCAGGCAGGTAGGCAAGCAGACATGCGTGTGTGTGTGAGAGAGAGAGAGAGAGAGAGAAAGGTGGTGGTGGTGGTGATGATGATGATGATGATAGGCAGGCAGGCAGGCAGGCAGGCAGGCAGGCAGGCAGAGATAGACAGAGACAAAACAAACGAACTGGAGTTCAGAGGAAGTTTACCAAGATGACAAAGAGATTGAAAACTAAGTTATTTCCGCAATGGCTAAAGGAACTGAATTTCTTTACTTCATATGCCTGAAGAAGATATAATAGCAGATATTTAATGCGATTGTCATATAAAGGACAAAGTGCTCTCTATTGCCCTGGATCAAAGGGTCAGAACCATGGGCTGAATCTATAGGGCAGTTAGATTCAGATCAGACATTCAGAGGAATATCCTGGTGATAAGAGCTAGCAAGCTATGGAAAATGTTACTCATAAAGTGATGTGTTCCCCTTCAATAAATCTTAAATAGAGGCTGAATATCTATATGAAATTCTTTAGTAAAAAGCTTGGACTAGATGACCTTTGAGGTCCCTTCCAAAGTTATGATTGTATCATTCAGTGAATATAGTTGACTTATATTCAGTTGTTCTCCAAGACAACTGTTTATCCTCATAAAGTTACTTGAGAATTGATGTCTGCATATAAGCAGATAAAAATATGTAGGAGAAGATATTGATTGTCACAATGCCTCTGGGTTTCTACAATTTCTCTTTGAGTGAAAGGAATTTGAGATACAATAAGTAACACTAGCTAGCTTTTAAAAAAAAGCAAAGTTCCCCCACCATCTCCACAGCGTTGATTTAACAGATTGCTTTAAAGGTCACATTTACATGCTCCATGCCTTTGGGGTGTACCTGACTTTTTTGAACTTATAAATTCTTAGACCAGTTGATTGTTCAGGTGCCCCAGCATTATTCTGTAAATTATGGTCTCATTTTCTAAAGTTCTACTCAACTGTGGCAATCACAAAGTTTATGAAGAATGAGAGGTTAAAGAAATCAACCATTGAGTGTTGCATCATTAAGTTGGGCTGGAAAACTGCACCTAAGAAAGAAGGGATACAAGATTAGAACATCGGCTCACAATAATTTCCAATGATTTTAAATGACTTAACAAAACAAAATGTAAGAGTCAATCATAATGTGGGAAAATCATATCCTCAATACTGCTAACTTTAGCAAGAACGTGCCAAGAGAAGCTGTGATTATTAAAGTAGTGATGTAATTGCTAGCAGATTGGAGGGTTTTATTGGCTGGAAGAGGGAAGCCACTCCACTTAGGAAATCTTATTTTTCAAGAAAGTCACTTCTCATTTAACATATACAGTATAATTGAAATTCCAACAAGATAATAAATATTCTGATTGTTCAGTGGGATCGCATGGAAGCTTTTCTACTTGACTGGAACTTACGTGATGTCATGCCATAATGCTATGCTTTATAGTACATATGGAGTAAATGTTTTGTTGTTTAATGTGAGAAAAGCCACAGCTAAATAGTAGAAAAGGATTTAATCACTGGGCAACTTCAGTTTCAACAACCAGGTAACAGATTTAGTATTCTAAAAGATTTTCAAAGAGTGTTTCTGACAATGTTCATTAATAATAACAATAATTTAGCCTTCTCCAACTTGATGACTTTCAGATGAATGGTGCTATTCTTTTCATACTTATTAGGTAAGATATGAATTGGAATCTGGTATATCTGGAGAGTGTATGATTCAGTATATAGTATATTGGATATCTTTCATCTCTGTTACAGGCATAGCACTGGCACAGTGAGATTCATTCTACTTAGGCACCACAGAATCATTTTTTTCTGATTCTGCACAAGTAGCCCATGCATGGTATTGTGTATACTGTAAGTAGAACACTACAGTATTAGGGTGTATAGAAGATCAGCACACCCCCTCCTCTCAATAGCTTCATCTCCTTTCCTTGTTGCCTTGATACATGTTGCATTCTATTGCCAGTGACATTCTTTATTATACCGGTATGTAGAGCCCCCAACTTTCTAGCCATTTGGACGACACTAAAAAGTTGGGTTTTCCCCTAAGGATTGAACTAGGGTTAGGCTTGAGCCCAGTAAATGTAATTTGAGAATATTGTTTTATGGCACTGGGAGTTTTTTTTTTAATACTAGTTTTTTCCTGGTGCAACTTTATGATGCAAGCTCTATCTCTTTTGTGCATGCATTTGTGTTCACTCCCTTGTCTCCTTCCCACTGCACCAAGGCTTGACTTCGGGAGCACGCTCCCTTTGGCTCTCACCACTGCTCCAGGCCTCAGGCACCTCTCTGTGCCCTGCTCGAAGTCAGAACCCTGTCCAGGGTCCTCCACATCTTCCAGAGCCGACGCATAGGGCCCTTCACTGTCAGAGTCTGGTGGCAGCTCCAATGGCTCCTGCTGGGCCACAACACATATGTAACTGACAGATGTACAAAATAGGAAAAGCTTAAAGTATATTGTTGTGTCCACCATCTTGCAATTTTGCTACTCTTGTGAATGCCATTAGGACAAGGGACTGCAGCAGCTAAAGAAGCTCATAAAATCCTTGGTTGTATAAACAGAGGCATAGCATAAAAATCACATGAATTATTACTATCACCTTATAAAACCTTAGTAAGACTACACTTGGAATAGTGGATCCAGTTTCGGTCACCACAAAAAAAAAATGTTGACTTTGGAAGAAGTCCAGAAAAGAGCAACTAATAAGATTAAAAGCCTAGAGACTAAAACATATGAAGAACGATTGCAGGAACTGGGTATGGCTAGTCTGGAGAAAAGAAGAATAGCACTGACATGATAGCAGTGTTCCACTTTCTCAGGGGCTGCCACAAAGAAGAGAGAGTCAAGCTATTCTCCAAAGCACCTGAGGGCAGAACAAGAAGCATGGGTGGAAACTAATCAAGGAGAGAAGCAACCTGGAATTAAAGAGAAACTTCCAAACAGTCAGAACAAGTAACCAGTGGAACAGCTTGTCTTCAGAAGTTGTGGGTGCTTCATCGCTGGAGGTTTTAAAGAAGAGACTGGACAGTCCCTTGTCTGAAATGACATAATGTCTCCTTCTTGACTGGTGATTGGAATTAGAAGACCTCCAAGGTCCCTTACAGCTCTATTCTGATTGAAGGTCTTCATTTCCTATGTAAGCAGCTGGGTGAAGAGATCTTGTCAATGGAAAGCTATTCAGTCATTATACCATGCACTTTCAGAACTGCATGGGCAAATGGCAGAGGAGTAAGTATAAAGAGCTAAATTTCTATTTACCCTCTGCCTTGGGCAAGTGCAAGTTTAGCTACTCCTTTTTGTATGAGCAGTCCAAGGGAAGGACCCTACCCCTTCAAAGCCCATGGCTCTCTGATTTGGTGGACACAACTAAAAACACCACAAGCACTGATACCAGCTGGAAGATGTAGCAGATGAAGACAGGGGAGCCAGATCCTGACTCACCAAGTCTCCAATTCCAAAAATCAGTTGATGTGTGAGATCAGAGACCAGGGGATTTTTAAAAAGTCAACTATTCCAAATATTTAAAGTGATGATGATTGAAGACACGAAATTAAGGCACATCTGCTACCTGGAAGAACAACTAGGACAAATCTAGATAAAATATTGAAGTCAAGCTATACTGCCCTGATAGCAAAAGTACATATTGTCAAGATCATGGTTTATCAATTTGTAATATTAGGATGTGAAAGCCGGATCTTCAGAGGGCTGAACAAAGAAAAAAATGATGTCTTAACATTGGGGTGCTAGAGAAAATTATTGAGAATATGAGAATCAGAATAACTAGTCATTCAGTACCAGTAAATCCAAAGTGCTTTATAGAATCACTAATAATAAATCTAAAGATTAGTCTCCCTCTAAAAAAATATTTTGAAATGTTAATGCTATCATTTTAAATACTGTTTTTATATTTAGCATTTTATTGAACACCATCCAGAGACCTTCTTTGGAGGGTAATGGTCAGTTGACAAATGTGATCAATCAATCAACAGTCTAAGAATATGCAAAGGAAAGGGAGACATTGAAAGCAAATTGATGCTTGGAAACAATTGAAAAAGCTACCAACGGAAGGCAAGATAGTTAAGTGTTATCACTGACCACACATGCATGAGCTGATATGGACTCAGAGTAGTAGTTACTAAAATTCTAAAAAATGGGATCCATCAGATAAGAAAGAGTCAGAAGTAACAATATGGGGCAAGGAAACAACAATATGGGCTGAGGACCAGATTATGAGGATCTCTCTCTCTCCCCCCCCCCATCTCTCTCTCAGTCACACACACACACACACACACACACACATGGAGAGAGAGAGGCCACCATGGTTAGATTCAAAGGGGGAAAAGACACTCAGCCCTGCAAATTCCATTACATTAAATATGTGTCAGTTTTAAAAGAAAAAAGGTCCTTGTAGAACTAATTTCTTCTTAGCTGTACACAAGCAACTTCAAAGTCTCTTCCATTTCACATTATCAGTAACAGAAAGCATCATTCCCTATACATTGTGCTTTATTAATTGAAACACATTTTGCTGAATGCAAATCTCAGTTTTTCAAAACCAACACATAGATAATATCCCTCCTTTCCTTTCTCCATCTCTAATGGTACATATGTCAAAGTTCTCACACATCTTCAGTTAAATTTTATTGGCCAGCCTCCCAAGAGGCCTTATTGAAGATTACATCTCTCCAATTTATTATTTCCTGTTCATTTCTCTTTTGCAGAATAGCTAAACCTGTGAATACATTATCAAAAGGGATTTGGGGGAAAGATATTTAATCTTCAAGAGATTAAAAAGAAATGATATGGGTGACACACAATTATTATTTTTATTCCAGAGCTGTCATAAATATCAAAGTATCCAGAGGAAAAAATGTATCACAGAACATTAGGGAATATTTCAAACCACATAACAAGTTTTCCTTCCTTTGCAATGCCATAAATATTGGCCAAAAGTAAAGCAAAGGAACTAGAGATAATAAAGAAAGATTATTATGTCTCTTCAATGCACAATGCACTTGGAAAAATATACTGAAGCTAATATCCAAGCTCATTTACTTTTAAATTAGTACTTGAGATTTAATCATAGCCAATCCAACACAAAAATTAAAATAATTTAAGGAACTAGGAAGATGGAGGTTGAGATGAGTTACTGCTAATGTAACAAAATATATTTATAAACATGAAGTAATTGTACCATTTATTTACAAGCTATGAGAAGAACATACCAAATGGTTCTTTAACCTAAATTTCCTGTATAGTGTGTATATATAAGATAAAGTAGGAATAATATGTCCAAATCAAATTAAACAACACATGGAATGTTTGACATAAACCATAGATCATCTTAAGAACATTTCCTTTTCAAATGTATCTTATAATTATTCTTTATCCTGCATGCAAGGCACTTAGGTTTGAAACAGCTTTCAGAGATCATATTCATGAGATGATTCTGAATAAGAATGACCTAAATAGGTAGGAAATTGATGGCAACAATGTAGTGGATGTGGCAATCCCTTGAGACTGCAGAATAGAAAAGAAGGAACTAAAGAAGATTTAAAAAAACAAAGATAAGCAAATAGAAGTAGAAAGATTATGGCAAAAGAAAGCAAATATAATTCTAATAGTTGCTTTGGGTCCAATTCCAAAACAACTGGAGTACCACTTGAGCACCTTCACCATCAGTCAATTGCACAAGGCAACTTTACTCTAACACCATAAAACATCAACATCTGCCTATCTCAGGTTCTTGAGAAGGACTCAATAGGTGGACAGAAATGCCAAATCCAGTCTGAACATCTGGATGACTGTGATGAACCATAATATAATAATATAAGCAGTTAGCAATCGTAGTGAATGGTTAAACAGTTTCATCTGCATTTAACTGGTTTTTTAAATTATTGTATCAAAAATAGAGGTTAATTATTTTTATCTACCTCTGTCCACCAGAATGGTAAGGGTATCACCTATTTTGACAACTATTGTAAGTGAGAACTTATCTGGGGCCTTAAAGATTGGCCCTCTCTCTCCTGGAGACCCTCTTCATGAGCAGAAAAGGCTTTTTGTCTCTCCCTTCCGTCTTTCCTCCCCACTTGCTCTCTTCATTTGTAGTTTGCATATAATCATTGATATAAATTAGCTATTGTCGCTCAGTCAGTCAGTTCCTTCCAATGCTTCATGAGCTGATAGACACTGTTTTGCCACAACTGTTAATCAATAATTGTATTTTTGAGTTCCTGAAAGCTCAAACCTATGTCATCAGTGGTAATATTTAAACATTTTGTCTTTTGTTGATATTAAAAAAAACCCAAAAACCTCTGCTTTAATTTTTCCAAGCATCAGAATCTTCTCCAATGAATTATCTTCAAATTGTGTGTCAAAAAGCTTTGTAAAGCCTTATGATTCCCAAACTCTTCATTGAGTCAGAGGATACTTTAAATTTGGACCTCCATTGGCATCCTTCAGTCAGTAAAGACTATGGTATCATGCTCTGAAAAGTGGTCAAAGCTGGCGTGTTCTCTCCAGCATGAGGCCTGGGTAGATTAATATGGAGGATAGACTGTTAGTAGTCTATCCTCCATATAGATAGAGAGGATAGCAGCAGATCCCCCCTCTCCATGTTGCTGAAATAGTCCAATGGAATGGCAGAGCCAATACAATTGGTTCCAGCTGCATCACAGGAGTTACCAGAACATGGTTGTACACAGTCACGAACTACTTCCGGGACTCCGGTTCCAGATTTTGCCTCAAGGTTGACTCCTGAAGTCTTTTCCAATAGTGGATATAGCCACTAGGCAGTGGAGGTTTGTAATCAGAGTTTCCCTTCTCCTAGAAGATGGTTCTGCCGCTTTATCTGCTGTTTGGTGTAGAGCTCTCTTCCGCCTTCAAAACGATTGGCTGCCTTCTTCTGTAACCCTGGAAAGGGGCCCTTATGAGGTGCTACCATCCAGGCCAGCTGGACCAAAGTTTTTTAAGGTGGTGTTACTCCTCCATCACTCACCCTTTGTCCTGGCTTGTGATGGCAGGTTTAAATTTGGACCTAACTACTTAACAAATTGAACTGTTAGGTATTTATTTTGGCCTAGGATCACTGTGAAAAAATTCAATGACCAAGAAAGCCTCTGGTATAACCCCAAAAGCACCAATAATTGTCTTTTTGGAACTTCTTTAATTTTCCAGTAACCATTGGATGTTAGCAATCTGAATTTAGCTCCCTCTGGTTCTTCTGAACCTAGCTTGTATACCAGGGGTGGGTTCCTGCCAGTTCTAACCTCTTCTATAGAAGAAGTTCCACAAATCTACAGTGCTGTTTAGAACCAGTTCCAGCTCCCTCCCCCCCGCCCATCCGCACATCATCAAGATGAAGAGCGAGATGAGGAATTCTGGGAGTTGAAGTCCACAAGTCTTAAAGCTGTCAAGTTTGAACACCCCTGTTTTTTTTTTAAAGGGTTAGGGGTGCAAGGGTCTTCTAACTTGACAGCTTTAAGACATGCGTGCTTCAAATGCCAGCGTTTCTGAGCCAACATTTTGGTTGCTAAGCAAGAGTGTTGTTAAGTAAGTTTCACCACATTTTACAAGTTGGCTACGCCCACCCAGTCACATGACTGCCAAGCCACTCACACTCGGTCACATGGCTGGCAAGCTACTCCCACCCAGTCGCATGGCTGGCAAGCTACTTCCACAAAGCAGGCCACACTTACAGAAGATGTTATACATTTTTTTGAAACCCACCACTGTTGTAGTGGTTTTGTCCATACACAGTATTGTTGTAGATTGGATTGGATTGGATTGGATTGGATTGAATATCTTGAGCATTATTTTACTACCATGTGGCATAAGTGGGATATCTTAGTGTGATCATTTTGAGCACTGTCTCTTTTTTTGATACTGGAATATAAATATATATTTTCTAGTCTCTTGGTCATTGCTGTAATTTCCATGTGCGTCTACAAATCCAAGTAACACCTTAACTGCATCATTTAGTAAGATTTCAAATGGCTCTGTTGGTATTTCATCAATTCTTTCCGCTTTGTTGTTGACAATATTTTCTAGTTCTATTTAGCTTCGCTTTTCAGAATGTCTGACTCTAGGTCACAATGAAACTTTCATAATATATTTCCAATGGTGGAATCCATATATTTGTGCCATCTCTTCTTTATATATTGTTTCTTCAGGAAACCTTTGCCTTCTTCGTGTTCTATTGTTTTCATTTTTGCACAATATTTCCCTTTGATTTCTGTAACTTTCTAAAATACTATTCCTAACCTTTGTGTTCAGCTGTTGTCCTCAATTTCTTTGCACTGCTTATTTAGATATAATAATCTATATTAACCATAAGCTATACTTTTTTTCCTTTTGCCCTTTTGTTCAAGCAATGCTGACATTCAGCAAAGTTGTGCTAGAGATAATAAGGACACATATAGAATATCCAATCAATTCTTCATTACGATTAAAGACCAGCCTTCATATATGGTATACCTCTCTCATGCATCTTTTAAATCTGTAAGAAATGAATGTTTGTCTGACAGGCTTGTGCAAATTGTTTGATGAGATGCTTCCCTCACAGAACTCCTCTGCACCCATTCATCAATGCCAAGTAGCAGCCAAAGAGATTGAAGGAGCCACATTTAGCCTTCAAATAGTATTGGCTGCTTCAGGGCTTCAGGGCAGGAATCTGGGGAGGTGCTACAACTTATTTACCAAACAAAAGAAGGGCATTACATTTTTAAGCCTTTCGACAGACTTAATTAACTAGCCTTGCATTGTCAAAAAGAGGAGAAGTACCTCTTCCTAACAGGCATTGTTGCAATATTAAGGCCAATTAAACAAAATCCATTTCTTTTTCACAGCATCCTCCCCCCCTCCTCCTCCAAAATCCTTGCCACAATACCATGGCATGCAATAGGATTAGGGGTGAAGGTTCATTCTTCAAGCTTGTGGGTTGGTTTCTGAATATTTCGTTGCCAGTCTAGGTAAAGTCTTCAGTGGAGTCTAGGGAATGACAGTGTCAGTGTTCTTCTGTTTATAAGGGCTTCAGGTGTGGATGTATCAAGTGAGGTTCTACTGATGTGTCAGGTGAAGGGTGAGGTGTGAGTCATCAGTGAGTCTTGTGATGGAGATTAGATCAGGGCTGGGTCATTGGAAGGTGAAGTGCTGGTAGGGGTTTGTGTGGGTGGTTGAGGGTCGGTGCTGATTCTGCTTGGCTGTGTGGTTGATTTGGATTCTGAGGGGCTTGTAGGCTGGTTGTAGGTCAATGTGCCTGTTGATGGAAATGTTTGTGGAGTGCCATGCTTCAATAAACTTAGAGCATGGCAGGTGATAGTATGGCCAATGATTTTTGTGTTGCTTCAATTGAACTGGTGCTGACTGGTGTAGAGATTAAGGATTTGGGATTGCAGCATCTTGTTGTCACCTGGTGTTCATGGATCTTGGTTTTAACTGATGTGATGTTTGTCCCACATAGAATTGGTTGCAATGGTTACAGTTGTTTCTCTAGATTACATTGTGTCTTTCATCCCTCTGTATTTTATCTTTGGTTCTGGACAGTTTCTGGGAGGAGTGTAGCTACAAGTTTGTGAGCTATCCTCCTAGGGGTTGGAGGATTCTGGCTGTCATTTCCAACACCCCTTTTGTGTATGGTAAGGTTAGTTTTTGCATGGTGGTTGGCTGTGTGGTGTGGTGTGATTTGGGTGTTGTGTGTCAGAATATGAAGTTTTTTGGATAGCTGTTGCAGAGAAAGACGTTGTGCAGCTGTTTCTCTTCTGCTTTTCTTAGTGGCACTGCAGTGTGTCCTGGCTCTGCAACAGGATTGCATATCTGCATGAAATGAATAATAGTATTTTTTTTCCATGTCATTTTCTCCCATTAGCCAGTGGGAGTCCAGATGAAAGAAATAACTCTAAAGGTTTCCTTTTTAAGATTGCCTCCCAGGTACTGTTTATACCTTTTAAACCCCATCTCTCTACATTCCAGGATTCTCTTTCATTGTTATGCTGAACAAGAGAGCTCCTGCAGGGGAGTGCATTAGGTTCTTAAGGGTGCTGCTTACAGCTATCATGGCACACAAAAAACATATGGGGAAGGCAGCTTCAAAAAGGCATACATGAATCAGTGTCGAAAGGTTGAACTGCTTTTGATCCTCAATGGCATCTGTACAATGCTGCTGAACGGTGGGTTGCCTATTTATTATATGATTTCCCAAGGCTTGAGAGAGCATTGTTTGAACAATTCCGAACTCCATACTCTGACTTCAAGCTACTCCTAACCACCCCACCAGACTTCAAAGCTTAGAGTTTCATTCAGTGATGACTGTCATAGAAGATTTTCCAGTTGATTTAGTGACCTTTTAATTGAGTGCCACTTCACTTTGCACTAAAGTTTAATCTTGGGAAAAGAATGAAACCTTTCAGAACAAAGCGATCCAACATGACTTTAAGCCAAAGAAGAAAGCTAGATTTTAAACAAAGGAGAGCTTGATCTTCATAATATTTTAGTATAACCTCATCTACAATGAAATAAATCAACCTTCAGAATTATCTCCTTCCTTTCTCTTTCTCTATCTTTTTCTTTCTCTTTTGTATCATTGGGCCTTTTAAAAAGAAACCTAGAATGTGATTAGCTATTAAGACTAAATCATAAAACCAACAATAAAAGAAGCTATTATGATTACATTCAGGTAAATGCACATGCTAATGACAAGCTAAGAGTTCTGAACAGATTATAGAACTCAAGGATAATGCACATTTGTGCTTCCCTGGAGAGCCACCAATTCGTTCATGGCCCCTTTTTCTCATTAATCCCCAAATCTTTTGTAGGTTAATGCAATTAACAATAAGAATGAACTTCTTCGGCAATTAATTAACTTTGCATAGCAGCTTCTTTTCAGTTTCACCAGCAGAAATCATAAAAAGGACTGTCATCCTCTCTCTTGTCTAGGGGAAGCCTGTTGCTTTCTTTAATAAATGTTGATACCCAAAATAGAATAAGTCAGAAACAGGAATTGCAAAAAAAGATATAAGCTATTGGTAACAAAGCCAATATCAAAATCATCTATTTTTTAATATAAAGATTTACCTCTGCTGTTTCTCAAAGATCAAACACAAGTCATGTTAAGTTTAGAACAATCAAAGTTATTTCCTAGAATTATTTTTGTATGGAGAATATTTTGGGAAAAGTGTTCCTCCAAGTACCCTTACTGCATTGGCAAACGTTTTATAAGTTGCAAACACGCACTTTTACAAATGTCATTCCTCCCAAAGTGTACATTTTGTGCACTTTTAAATTATAAACTCTACTTTTATAATATTTTTTTAAAAGAATCAACTATAGCTACACAAAGATGGATTGCATCTTCACAACCATAGAACTTTACCATACAATGATTTTTCTTCATGTTTGCTTCTGGAGATTCCACAGCCAATCACAAAATATTGACTGCAAGACAGTGCTGATGAAATGCAGATTCTTCAAAATCTGAGATTTTGCCATCTCTGCGGGGGAGGGGGAATCTCCTCCACCTGCTCCTCCTTTTGGTCATGGCTTCTGTTGCAGATGAAATTTAACTTAGTTTTATGGATGTTTATTTCCTCATTTGAGAAAAAAACCCTACATCCTACTCATTTCCTTGCTTGCATATCATTCAGATAAATTCAGGGGAAAGCCTTAAATGAAGTTTTGGGGATATGCAATTGTCACTGATTCACTGCCATGCGACACACTAAAATGTACAGGTAGTCCTCGATTTACAACAGTTCATTTAGTGACTGAAGTTATAACAGTACTGAAAATAGTGACTTATGACCATTTTTCACACTTATGACCATTGCAACATCCCTGTGGTCACATGATTTACATTCAGATGATTGACAATTGGTTCGTATTTGTGATGGTTGCAGTGTCCCAGGGTCCTGTGATCATCTCTTGAGACCTTCTGACAAGCAAAGTCAATGGGGAAGCCAGATTCACTTAACAACTATGCTATTAATTTAACAAATGCAGTGACTGACTTAACAAATATGGCAAGGAAACTTGTAAAATGGAGCAAAACTCACTTAACACATTTCTCACTTAGCAACATAAATTCTTGTCTCAAATGGGGTCATAAGTTGAGGTTTACCTGCATTGGGATGACACAGTAACTTGTAACTGTGGTCCTAAAGGCCCTATGGGGAGAAGAAGGTTTTTTAGAGTTCTCAAGGTATTTTAATCCTCCTTTGGAATCTGCTTTGTTTCAGAGCATTTGTTTCTAGGCATTCAAAAACGTTTTGTGTGATCCAAAAGATTTTTTCTTTAAACACATCATGCTGCCCTAATGGTTGAAAGTTGGGTGGGTGATTCTGGAGACTTCTTCTTCTCTTCCATATGAAGCAATTTGTTAATGAATCCAGTATCAGCAGTTCTGTGAAGAGCAGTAAAGTTGGTAACAAAATGCTTGAAGCCTGGTGAATCTTCAATGATGAGCTAGCATTGTCACTCAACTCTTGCCTAGTTTGAGATAAGAAAACCTTCAGATTGGCTGAAAATATTATTTGTCAGTTCCAGATCATAAATATTTATTCAGCACAATGCCAAATGCATTTCTGATCTGTGGTTCATGAAGATAACATGAGGAAAATGTGGGATGGATTTACAGATTTGTGGAAAATAATAAGTGCACAGAGTGGTTGGTTGTGCGATAGTATCATACTGAAAAATCTAGCAAATGTTTCTTAGTCATATGGAGATTCTCAGTCATCCAGGTAATGGTTTCCCAAAGGTGTTTTTTCAAGAGGCAACTGGACTTTCTGTTTTTTCTTTGAAGACGTTTCGCTTCTCATCCAAGAAGTTTCTTCAGCAACTTCAGCAAAACTTAGTCATAGTAGACTGTGAAAATCAATAAAGATGTTACCTCTGCAAAATCTGAGATATTGTTTTAAAATAAATATTAATTATTCTTTTTTCCAGAAGGTAAGTTTGTTTTGCAATAAAAGCAACACACAAGATACTTACCCTTCCTTCAAATCTGCAAATCTACCAAGCAAATCTATCTTGGTTATTTTTATATTGATTGCTGGATTTATTAAAACCCCCAATGTTAAAAGAAGTCTGGATGGTTTATAATATGCACAATTTTTAAATTAAAAAGACAACTAAAAGTGCACATAATTTGAAGCAAAACACACTTTCAGTATTTGCCAGTTGGGTGACTTTGGGCCAGTCTCTCTTTGTCTCAGTCCAACTCACCTCACAGGGTTGTTGTTATGGAGAAAATAGGAGGAGGAGAATATGTTGAATATGTTCTCTGCCCTGAATTATTTGTAAAAATAATAAAGGCAGAATAGACATAAATAATTAAATAATAAAACAAAACAAAACACTGAAAAAGATACAATAGGGCTCCACAAGGACTCTAACCCCATTACTGGGACTAGAACAAGGTCATAAAAAACTTCTAGAACATTTCTAGGGTTCCAGAGTGTATGATTAATTAAATATTTCCACTTATTTTAGAACTACTTATGCACACTTTGAAAAATTATCTCAAGTACACCTCAAATCCGGTGAGTCATGAAAAAGATAATATAATCTTGAGTTCTCCAGATTTGGTTTACACAATGTGTAGCTACACTGACCATAATTCCGATCCCATTAAGAAGAGTATGGATGACTTAAACTATTCAGGAGAGCACTTTTAACCTTCTATTCAGCCTGTGCCTGGAGATAATGCTAGAATTCAGATGTTGGTGAAGTGAGAAAACTCTCTACTCCTTATTCTTTATTTTTCAAAAAAAATGCTGCTTTCCTGCTCTGAACAAGGTAATTATTTCTTGAGTTCAACATTTCAAGTGGAAGATTAAATAATTTCAAAAGGAGCTCTGTGTTTAGGCAACCTTGAAAGTCAACTGTGCATCTTGTTTCTCTCTATCAAAAACATAACTTGGTTGGACTATAATTTCCTGATGCCGATGGCTGCTTGCTTAATCCATCTTGAAACCTAGAAGCTAGAGGAACTGATTTTCTGTTTATGGTACAGGAGACACTGTTCAACATTGTCTGCTGGGAAAACATGAAAGTGAATTTACTTCTTCTCAATATCATCCAAATCTCCCAGGCTTTCCTATTTAAACAATAATGCAGTTGGACAAATTAGGAAGAAAACAATTAAGAATTCATCCTAGTGTTCTAGTTTATTTCATTTAAGTATGAGGGGGGGAGGGAGGAAGGCAGGGAATCTCCTATTCCACTTAGTTTTCATCAAAATCAGATTGAGAGAGAAAATTTAAATTTGTCACATCTGCTCATCCTAGTAGGCATTGTAGCATTGTAGTTAGCAAAGCACATCCTCATAACAAGATTTGTTATTATTTTTTCTTTATGAAATATATGGAATTGGAAAGCATGGGCACTTGTGTATTTTTCCCCAAATTGAGATTCCTTGTCCCCCACCCCAAGCTTAATTATGCTAAATTCTATAAATGAAATAGCCCTCTTTATTACTACTTCTACTCAATCCTGATATAGTTAGATTAGGACATGATTTTGAGGTATGTTTTTAAGGTAGCGATACAAGGATCAGTCCCTGGAAATCCTGAATGGATCTACAAAAATTTGATTTCAATTTACTACAAAATTAACTCCACTCCTGGAAAGATTTTTAATTAATTCTGCCCATTGATGAAATGGCTTCCTCAGTGCAGTTAGAAAGTGGGTGCTGGAGAGACCAGAGCAGGACAATTTTCATTGCAAAAATCCTAAGGATGTTATCCTATCCTCAGATGTTAAGTTTGGGTTAATCAGTTCTGGGATTATATCTGGATATTGTCTGGAACTCATAAAATATATTTTAATATTGGAGAACAATGTAGCATTATTGCTCATTCCAAGTAGGAAAATCTGTTCCAGGTCTGGCAAAATGTATATGGCATCTCAAGCCAGATGACATACACTTTGTTCTCCAGTATATCACTAGGGCCTCTAACCATCTACCACTTTGAAACAACTGCCTTTTTCCTAATGGACCTGATTAGGAGGAAAATTGATTGAAATATCTGGAAGATTCTGGGAACACAGAGGAAGATGCTAGACAATTAAAAGAAGGAGGGAACATGACAGAAAGTCCCTTTACTCCATAGGATGTGGACGTGGGAGAAAGAGACTCAGAGAAACTCTACTTCAATTACCCTAAGTTGAGCAGGAGAATTGCTTTGATGGGATTTCAAGATTGAGTTACCCTGCTAGCAATAAAACTCTTTTGGAGTTTGCCTGCCCTGTGGCAAAATATCTATTTCATGATTCTGACAAACATTATAGTCCTGTGATCAGACTGTGTTGAAGAAGATGAAATAAATGAAATTAAAATTCAATTTCAATTGTTTTGCAATACATTCCAAAAGTTGTATAGTTCCATTCATAAACTGAGTATAATTTCTACCAATCTTTTAACACTGCATGATTTTTTAAAACAATTGCAATTATAATGGTAGCCAATTTGAGCTAGAGGTTAAGGCACCAGGCTAGAAATCAGGAGACAGTGAGTTTTAGTCTCTCTTTAGGCATGCATACCCCTCTTTTTCCTAAAATAAGACCTATTCTCAAAATAATTCCCTAGCATGTTTTTCATGTCCACCTAATATAAGCCATACCCCCCAAAAGCCCTACTTAAGAGCCTGTGCAGCTTACTGCCTGCTCATTCTGTCTAGTTGCTCGCGGTGCTACAGTAAGGTGGTGGAGCTGCCCCATGCACCCCTCACTGGCTTACCTCGGGGCTCCTGCAGCCAGGCCATCCATGCCCCAAAAGCTGCTTCATGGTGGCAGCACCAGCAGCCATGTGCAGCAGGAGCTCATGTGGCCACCAGCCCATTTCTTCTGCTTTCTCATTGCCCCAATGAAGCAGGAGGCCGTGAGCTGAGGCAGATGTCAGGGTGTGGCTGGCCTGGCTGTGGGGGCCCTAAGGTAAACTGGTAATGGGTGCATGGAGCAGTTCCGCCCCCTTGCCTCACCTCATGATCATGACACCAACACGTTGCTCAGCCCCCTGCTCCACTGTGGCCACAAGCAAGCAGAAGAGGTGGGTGAGCAGCCACATGGGCTCCTGCTGGACAGGACTGATGGAACTGCTGCTACGAGGCAAGGCAGGTGTCAGGATGGATGGCCTGGCTGAAGGGCCCTGAGGTAAGCCGGTGAAGGGCACCTGAGGCAGCTCCACCACCACCCTGCCTCGCAACAGCAGTACTGGCACACCACATGGCCTCTTGCCCTGCTCCATGTAGACATAAGAAGTGGGCCTCCCATATATGGGGAGAAAATAAGACCTCCTGAAAATAACCCCTAGTGCTTATTTTGAGGCCCAAAAGAAAATAAGACCCAGCCTTATTTTGAGGAAAATATGGGCATTATTTAGGTGACTTTAGACCAATCACTTCTCTCAGCCCAACTCACCTCAAAGGATTGTCATGGGAAAAATAGGGGAGGAAATAGTATTAGACATGTTTGGTGACTTAAGTCATTTATGAAAATAATAAAGATAACATGAAAAAGTATTTTAAAATAATCTCAATCTAAATATTTCTTAATATGCACTTACTTTTTCACTTTTCTCCAACATCCCCCAATGCATTAATTAGTAAATGAAAACTATATTTGTCATTAATCTCAGCCCTTTACACTTCTATTTGTGAACTCTATTTGTATATTATAGCTGAAATTGTGGTTATGCCCCCGTTTTAACACACACACACACACACTTGAATGAACATTTATTTAGAGCAAGCAGATTGTAGTAATCTGTCAGATTCATTATCTCTCCTCCCATTATTGCATAATTATTTGTCAAGTTGCTGTACTTCAGAAAATTCTGTGTTGCTTTTTCCAATAAGGCAGTCAGAAAGGCTTTAAATACCAAATATTTGACACAATTAATGCCATTTAGACATCTTGAAGAGATCATTAAAAACTGAATTAGTTACTGAGTGATGGCACAAATGTAGAACTGGGAGGAACTTTGTATTTTCTTAGCTTATCTTACACTCTGGTGAAATTCATTAACTTATCGGTACTGCAAGATGGGACTTGTGAGGAACTCAAATTAAGATTTTGCATGCTTATTTACATGCGGATTATTACAAAGAAATTGAATTAAATTACCAGTTGTACAGAGAATTTAAATTTGGTTTCATTTTCTTTATGAATACGAGGCAGAAAAACCATGAGAGAGAATGAGAGTCAGGAAACCTGGAGATTAATACAGACAGAAAATAGTGTACATTTTTAGCCTGTACAGAAATATACAGAAATTCATCTGTGAATCTTCAAAGGTTTCTTGACTACATTTTCCAGCATCATTTATCATTGTTCATGCATGTTAGGATTGCTTGCAGTTATGGACCAATAATATCTGGAGAACTCCAGCTCACATGTGAGCCCAGGGGGAACAATCTTCTATAAAGTGGCTTCTCATTGTAATTCAGAGCAGAATCTTTTCTCTTTATGAGAAAAGTGTGGGATAACATTATAGGTTGTTTATGGGATATCACCATTTGTTTAAGTGCTGAATGAGAGGTACTAACAAGTCCTTGAGGTTCTGGCTGTTGCACCATCCCATAGTCACATGATCCTGTTCCAGATGCCCAGCTCAAGATTACATCACAGCCACAATCACATGATCGCCATTTGAAATATTCCCTGCTAGCTTCCCACAAGCAAAGTCAATGGGGAAGATGACAGGAAGTTGGAAGTCATAGTCACATGAGGTCCTCATTTAGCAATCTGTAGAGTCCTTGCTTAACAATGACAACTGGGACTGCCAGGATGGCCATCGCTAAGCAATGCGGTCATATGACATTGCACTTTATGACTTCATTGATTAGTGACAGCAGTTCCAGTCCTAATTGCCAAAATAAGCTAAAGACTACCTATACCTAATGGTTCAGTTGTAACCATTGGTTGTCCTTATTTCTGGTGTATAATTTCACTCATTTGTCAGATTTATTTATTGCTGGCCTGTCATTTGGAAGAAACTGGAAACTTTAGTCCTTTTTTGGTACCATCTGGAAAAAATGTCAATATTTTGGATGAACCTGCTTTTTTTTTTTTTTTTTTAAGAAAGGAGCTTCCTTCTCAGTTAGCTTTTCAGATGGATGGTGAAAAATAAGTCTCATATAAATTCCATAATTAACTGCAGGTTGTGTGGATTGCCCATGTCTTGTCAATGTCCTTAATCCACATATTCCATCACTAAACATTGAAGTTTTACATCCTTCCATGAATTAAATGATAATAACAACCCTGTCTTCTCTTATTTTGCTATCTTCTACATAAGATTGTTTTGTAAGCATATTTAATTTTCTCTAAACATGCATTTTGTGAGCAGCTTCCATTATTTTTAACTAAAATTATTTCATGATATTCTGTCAATTATATGATTACCCCATGAAAGTTTCTCTTTTGGTGGATCACACCATTTTGCTGAAAAAGAATACTATGATATTTGTCGCCAATATCATTTGGTGGAGCTTGAAATATCAACAGGATTTTGAACATAATGTATCTACACCAAAGATACATATCTGAATAAAAATACATAGAACATTCAATAAATCATCAAGTTTATATTCCAATCCAGATCCTAAATGCAGTTTTTCAACGAAAAATAAACTCCAAATCGCAATCATGTGACCATAGGATGCTTCAACCAGTTGTAAATGCTTCAAAAGTGTCTGAATTGCAATCACATGACTGCAGGGGAGAATGCAACAGTTTTCAACAGTCATAGGTGTGAAGTTAGATTATAAGTGATTTATTTGGAAGCTGTCATAATTTTGAACCTTTGTTAAATGAAGGGTCATAATCAAGAGCTATTTGTATATGATAGCAAGGAAAGGCAGAAAACACCCTGTTGCTATCATGCTATCCATATCCAGATAATGTTTTAGATATGAGCTAAAGTTCCAGGTTGCTAGAGAAATAAAATCAAAACATAATAATCACCCTCACATCACAGCTTGGCATATATAACTACTTCAAAACTAGAATTCAGGTTAAAGAGAACTGAGGCCGAAATAGGAACTTTAAGTACCAATTTGGATAAATAAATAAAAAATCCCCTGGGGAGGTGGAATTCAAAATGAAATTCAAATGTATTCCTTCAATATATTAATGATGAATATGTCAAAAATGCATTGGAATTTTAGTTGCTACTTAAACACTTACATTAACCCAACTAAAGCACTATAACCATAGGTGGGTTCCTACCAGTTCGCACCTATTCGGTAGAACTGGTTCGTCAAATCTACCAAACCGGTTAGAAGAGGTTCCACCAGTGGACCCGGAAAGCAGGCCACACCTACAAAAGAGGTTCCAAAATTTTTTGAAACCCCCACTGGTCCTTGCATATGATTATTCTACACTATCATGCTCATATTTATAAAACTCAGTGCCTCTGTGAAAATGACTACTGGGTTTGTGGTGCAATCAGAACATTGCGTGTGTTGAAGCTGTTTTAACACAAACCAAAGATGCCTTTTAAAAAACAAGTTTACATCATATTCTTATGCATGCCAGTGCTGTGTGTGAGGTAATTTAAGGTGGTTCTGACAAGTGTCGTCGGCATCTTCATATCCGGTCACATGGGTGGCAAGCCACTCCCATCCAGTCACATGGGTGGCAAGCCACTCCCACAAAGGAGGCCAAACCCACAGAGTCGGTTTGAACAATTTTTGAAACCCACCACTGACTATAACTATAACACTATAATCCTTGTGCCAGATTGTATATCTAGCTTCATTTTAGCTATTCTGATTGGCAGTGAGCTGTAGAGAACTTATTTGCATTTAGAAGTTCCCAAATACGTTCTTTGGATCTTTTGGAGAATTACTGCAGGTTTGAGCTGTCCCTATAGTCCTTGGTCAAATGGAAATGCCAATGACTGGACAATGACTTTCAGCATGCAAAATGCATGCTCTATCACTGAGTTATGGCACTTTAAAGCTCTATATGGTCTGAACCTGAAACAAAAGAGGTCATGAGCTACAATCATGCATGGCATCTCTTATCCAAGTTTCATTTGAGTGGGAACATGCACTAGGCAGTTTTTACAAAGTTCAGAGTAGAAGTAGAACTTGGGTCATCCATGCCTCCATAAACACCTGCACCATAACAAGCAGGGGTACAGATAGAGATGATAGCAATAGAGATAGAAGGATGATAGAGCTAGAGAAGATAGTGATAGAGATAAACTTAGAGACAGAGATTATATATAGTGCTAGCTTCCTTTGGCTGGCTCTCTATATGTATGTATGTATGTATGTATGTATGTATGCATGCATGCATGTATGTATGCATGCATATATAGGTAGGTAGGTAGGTAGGTAGGTAGGTAGGTAGGTAGGGAGAGAGAGAGAGAGAGAGAGAGAGAGAGAGAGAGAGAGAGAGAGAGAGAGCGCCAAATGAAGCTAGCACTGCCAGTACACAAAGAGAAAAATAATAGCAACTATATTTTCAATACTTGAGGCAAATAGTGTAACAAAAAAATGAAGGATACAGATATAGTGTGCTGAAAGAAAAAAGTAAGTTGTCTAGCTAAGGACAGAACAGCGGGAAAAGAAAATTAAACTCTCCTATGATCGCCCATGAAAGAAAATAATTTCAAATATAAAGATAACGGATAATGTTCCTTTAAATCCAGCAGTTGTTTGTGGAATTAAATCCACAGGTAGCCTTTATTGGAGGAAGACTGTTATAGCGCATAATGAAGCTGTGTTTATTTTCACTTAGGAGGAAAAGAGCATTTACCAACATAAAAAGAAATATCTTGTAGTGACCCAGGGGAGCTGCCAATGTTTCCTGGATGAGGGCAATTAACTAAAACAATATTGCTAATTTTGTTACCAGTTCTAAATGATCTAGAAGGCAGAACAGCAATGCCAGTTTAATAGAATCAACTGGTAGGCTTCAAGAACAAGGCATTTAAACAATAGCACTTAGTGTTTAGCATTTTGAGATGCCAGGGTCATTAATGAAAAAAAAGAGAGTGCATAGTACTGGTTATGAGAAGAGCTTTGCATCGAAACGTATGTGGTGACTTTGTTATGCCGTTATAACACTTTACAAAATGTACACTTAACTTCTTTTATTTACCAAGTCATTGATGTGCACTGACAAAATATAACATCAAAAATTGATTTATATAAAAATATATACAAGGTCAGATGGATTGATAGTGCAATCCATGTGACCAATCCAGGTTTGTGAGTGACTGATAAGAAATGACTACATTCTTTAGGCAAAAAGGTTGTGCAAAAGTTCCTCAGGGAACTGGTATCATATTTCTTATAATATTACTGTGACTTCTTTGCTTCTTTTGCCTCCCCAGGATACGCCTGTCTCCCAGGTAGCCTAACAATTGGAAGATTGGAAATGTGCTTTCTTTTTCTCATTTGAAACATACTGTATTGCAGCAACTGGAGAATGAAACAACTGGAGAATGAAACTGGAGAGGAAATAGCTATTAAATGAAAAGACAAAGAAGGCTCTGGTTTCTCTTATTTTCTTTACACAATAGCACAGGGCAGCATAAAAAAGAACTTGCTTATGGCAAGCAGTGATTATTATGAGCTGAAGAAAATTGAGGAGTTGTCATAAGCTACAGTTCCAAAAGTAGTATCATGAGAAGGATCTTTGAGTCCTAGTGGATGATCACTTAAATATGAGCCAGCAGTGTGCAGCAGCAGCCAAAAAAGCTTATACAATCCTTGGATGTATCCTTGGTTAACATAGGGATGGAGTCAAGTTCACCTGAAGTATTAATGCTGCTATATAAAACCTTAGTAAGACAACATCTGGGATACTGCATCCAGTTTTGGTCAGCATATTGTTAAAAAGATATGGAGACTTCGGAAAGAGTGCAGAGAAGAACAACTAAGAGTCTGGAGACTAAAACATGAAGAACCATTGGAAGAATTGGGTATGGCTTGTCTCGAGAAAAGAAGGACTAGGAATGGCATGATAGCAGTATTCCATTATTTGAGGAGATGCCACAAAGAGGGAGTCAACCTAATTCTCTAAAACATCAGAAGGCAAGGCAAAAAACAATAGATGGAAACTAATCAAGGTGAGACGCAACCTAGAACTAAGGAAACTTCCTAACGGTGAGGACAATTAACCAGTGGAACAGCTTGCCTTCAGAAGTTGTGAGTGCTTCATCATTCGAGGCTTTTAAGAAAAGACTGGACAGTCACTTGTCTGGAATGGTATAGGGCAGTGATGGTGAACCTTTTTGTCATTGAGTGCCCAAACTGGAACGTATGTGCATCAGTGACATGGCCAGTGAGGCAAGCGGGCAAAAGCCGCCCTATGTCTGCCAGCGCCAGCCACCCCCGAAGCCCTGACATGTCCTGTTCTATGGTGCGGCTTTCTGAAAGCTGCCCCCGAAGCCCCGATGCATCCCACTCTATGGCGTGGCTTTCCGAAAGTCACCCCTGAAGCCCCACCACGTCCCACTCTATGGCCATAGAGCGAGACAATGGCCATAGAGCAGGACGCATCGGGGCTTCAGGGGCAGCTTTCAGAAAGCTCCCCGAAGCCCCGGCGCGGCTTTTCAAAAGTCCCGGCAAAGCCCTGAAGCCCCAGCGCCAGCCTGGTGGCTTCCTACCGGACTCCCATCTACAAGCCGATGCCTATCCACCTGGCCTTCACACACCCCCTTGCTGCTGCAGCTGTCCCGCAGCATCAATCCACAGCCCCGGGCTGAACTGAAACCGGGACACCCAAGCTGCTGGCAGCAGTGGTGAGGGCCACCTGAGCGGCCATGATCCTCCCTCCCCAGCCAGCCAGCCCACCCAGCCCATTCCTCCCCCAGTGCAGCGAGCTCCAGCGGGCTGGACGCGGGTATGAGGGGCCTGGCAAAAGAAAGAAAGAACCAGCCCGCCAGCAGAGGCGAGTAAAAGACTTGCCTCTGCTGGTGGGCTGCCTCTCTTTTCCCAAACAAGCTGCCCTCCCTGCCTCTCCCCCTTTCCTCTCTTCTCAAACAAACTCTCTCTCAAATTGAGAGAGAGTTTGTTTGAGTGAAGTAAACAAACAAACAAACACACAGACACAAATTACTTACAATAAAAAATTACTTACAAATTACAATAATTTTGAATTCCTCCCCATCCCTTCAACCCACATACCTTTTCCAGCTGTGTCACAGAGGATTTCAACTCTGCTCTTGTCTGATGAAAATGTAAAAATGTAAAAAGTAAAAGTAAAAGGCAAGAGCTGCTGAAGCCGGGCTGGGTTAGCTGCTGCCAAAGTCCCCAATGGATGACTCTGCTTAACTGTTTAAAAAAGTGCCCTCTGCAGGAGGAGGTGAGAGAACCACGTGCCTCCTCTACATAAGGAATTTTTCGCCTTTTAACCCTTGCTTAACTCTACTCAAGTGATCATAAAGATACACTAAAGGAGGCACGAGGTTCTCCAGCCTCCTCCTGTAGAGGGCACTTTTTAGAGGCTTTTTTAAACAGTTAAGCACTAAGCAGAGTCATCCACTGTGACTCTGGCAGCAACTACCTCAGCCTTTTTCCTTTTATTTTTCTTTTCTTTTCATGATGACAGTGGTGAGCCCCTGCCTCCCCTGACTGCACATCCCTGATGTGCATGCACACCCACGGAAGCCCCAGAAACCTGAAGACCAGATGGCCAGTATGCATGCGCACACCAGAAACCAGAAGAGCAGCTGGTAACAGTGTGTGTGCCCACAGAGAGCGCTCTGTGTGCCATCTCTGACATGTGTACCATAGGTTCACCATGACGGGTATGGGATCTGCTGCTTGTGCAAGGTCCCTTCCAATTCTGTTATTCTATATTCTATTTGAGAAATGCTTTGCAAAGTGCTTTTTGGGAGGTCTCTCCCTATGCAGGTGGGTCCCAGCCAGTGGTGGGTTTCAAAAAAAATTTTAGAACCTCTTCTGTAGGTGTGGCCAGCTTTGTGGGAGTGGCTTGCCATCCATGTGACTGGGTGAGCATGGCCAACTTGTAAAATGTGGTGAAACTCACTTAACAACACTCTTGCTTATCAACCACAATGTTGGCTCAGAAACTCTGGCATTTGAAGCACATAAGTCTTAAAGCTGTCAAGTTATAAGACCCTTGCACCCCTAACCCTTTAGAAAAAAAAACCTAGGGGTTTCCAAACTTGACAGCTTTAAGACTTGTTGACTTCAACTCCCAGAATTTGTCCTCTCGCTCTTCATCTTGATGATGTGCAGATGGGCCGGGGGAGGGAGATGGAACCGGTTCTAAACAGCACTGTAGATTTGTGGAACCTCTTCTATAGAAGAGGTTAGAACTGGCAGGCTTAGGTAGCAAGAGCAGTAATGCAATCAAGGTTCGTAGATTGGAACTGCCATTTTAATGTCCTCCTTAGTGATTAAGAATCTATAAAAATTTGTCAGACATTCAGGAAAATCCAGAGAAAGTACCTACTGGAAAACATAGTTGAATTAACATGATTTAATAAAGGTAAATATATTAACCAAGAATGATCAAATCTTCCACAGCTTATATCCAGCAGAAAGGAGTAAAGAAGAAAAAGACCAAGTAAAATCTGGAATGGTAGTTGCTATATATTCTTAAGTTTTGAATATTTAATTTGAATATTCTCAGCTTCTTCAAAGCATCAGATGAAGAAAACTCAGAAGGAATCCAGAGAGTTCCATGGATTTATTAGATTTGGTCATATCTAAACCTAAGATTTTCTGGGTCTATTTCTCAGAACAAACAAGCAAATTCACAGTTCAGGATAGGAAGATCCAAATAGATTATTTCCATTACATGATTTTTAAACTGCTACAAGGTAGTGTCTTGTTCAAATGAACTATTCTTTAATTATCAAGAAACGGCATTTCTCTTATTATCAAGAAACTACAGGCAAGATCATGTAGGTGGTGCATAAGTACAACCTTTCCAAAAATAGTCAAATCTCCTTCCAAACATCCCTATGGTACTTTTGGAAAGGATCGCTCAGAATAAACAAAAATGGTTCATTCTCCAAAGTTCATCATTTTTAAAAATTGTCTGAGTTTGAGTTTGAGTTTATTGGTCTTGTATGCCACCCACTCCCGAAGGACTCCAGGCGACTTACAATAAACAAGGGAAGGGGATAAATAAACAAAAACAACACTTTAAAATATGCAACATTCACAGTTACTGTGGGGCTGGATATTTCACAAGCCCCCCGGCCTGCTGGAGCAGCCAGGACTTGGTGGCTTTGCGGAAGGCCGGGCGGGTAGTAAGGGTCCGGATCTCCATGGGGAGGTCATTCCAGAGGGCTGGAGCTGCAACAGAGAAGGCTCTCCCCCGGGGAGTCGCCAGCCGACATTGGCTGGCAGATGGAATCCGGAGGAGACCTAACCTGTGAGATCTAATCGGTCTATGGGAGGTAATCGGCAGGAGGCGGTCTCTCAGGTACCCAGGTCCGATGCCATGTAGGGCTTTATAGGTAACAACCAGCACCTTGAAGCGGGTCCGGAGACTAATGGGTAGCCAGTGCAGCTCGCGGAGGATAGGTGTGACATGGGTGTACCTGGGTGCACCCACAATCGCTCGTGCGGCTGCGTTCTGGACTAACTGAAGTCTTCGAACACTCTTCAAGGGCAGCCTCATGTAGAGCGTGTTACAGTCTGTATTTTTAACAAAATTAAATTTCTTCTCATCCACTCTGAGTGTAATTTGAATCTGTTCTTATGTCAGATACTGAAATCAGCAGCATTTTAAATAGATTGATCAAGTTGTTCACATAATATCTGAATAATAATATAAAAACACAATGAATTAATCAGACTATTCTTTTCAGCACCCACTTGAAATCTTAACTAAATGATATATTCCATTTTTCTGTGCTGATTACCAGCTGGCGTAGATTCTTGCATGTTACTCAGCCCTTAAACCAATTTCTGTTCCAAATGTTATTTTGGGATGATAATTATTTGTAAAGTTTCAGTGGTTCTTTTTCATAAGCAGTCAAGAGATATTTTCAGGATGCTCTGTCATATTTGGAAATAGCTGCAGGTAGTGATAGTTTTTATTAAGGAACATCAAATAGCCAAAATTATATGAAAAACCATTGTCTTATTGCCAAGAATTTAAAATGCAAGCTGTGCTAGAAGCAAGAGATAGGATTAGTTTTCTTTGAAATTAAAAAATACATAATGGCTACCTGTTGACAGCTGAATATTTTTAGTAAACATTATTTTCCCCATTGCAAATACCAAACTGTTGTAATTGAAAATTCAGTTAAAGTGTTTTCCCTGCTTTGGATACTATAACTGGCAAATCAGTGAATTTGTTCTCTGCATTTCAGCCTTCTGTAAAGAAAAGCCTGGTACTTTAATGGATTTCTCTCCCCCACCCAGCCCCCATCCCAGAAAAATCAAAGTCTGTTTATGGATGAATCAGTTATGTTAGCTGTATCTTTTAAAGACATGTATAAAACTGTTCAATGTAATCTCCATAATCTGGGAATTTGGTGTCAATACTTCTTAATTCATTGCCTAGAGATCCATGGCCACAAAACACTTTATGAGGAGCTGAAAGTAGGATAAAACTCTTCATTAGTCTTTCTTCATCATCTTCATTTGGACTTGTGTAATTTAATTTTACTCAGTGACAGCAACTGCACTCAGCAATTGTCTCCTATCACTCATTTTATTTTTTGAGAATGCCTTAGTCATTTCCTATTTCCAGAATATTCTGAGGGAAGTTAGTTATTAGCAATTAGCAACAAACACATACAGGCATTATGGGAAAATAAAATGACAGCTGCTGGAAGCAATGGATGTGGATACTACCATAACTCTTATGGACATTTCTCCCCTCTAAATGAATAAATGGTACATAGCGATTCACTGATTAATTACGTGCCATCAAGTCAGGATCAATTCTTAGCAAGTGCCTAGTTAGATTTCTCTTTCAGGCTTTCACAGTACTTAACAGAAAAAGTAAATGAATTTATACCCATAAAAATAAATTCACATTCACTGAACAAAACTCTAGGCTACCTATGGTATATGGACTCATTCAAATAGCTAGACTGGAAAGTAATTTCCACATTCCAGGATTTGGAGGGGGAGGATTTCCCCTTCCAAATCCTAATCAGAGCCAATCCTATTTAGTTTTATGGATCAGCAAAAAGTCAATTAGATGCTGCTACTCTGAGGTGATACCTGAGAAGATTCAATGGCATCCATTCATAACAATAAACATTAGTTCAAATAGATTCTATTCAATTCAGTGTTCCATTCCTTGCACAATAAATTCAAATCTTTACATTATAGATTTGGAAAGACCCTATTCAGAATTAAAATACCACTTGGTGGGTGTCTGAAAAGACATAGAAAGTAGTTTTGGTGTAGATTCGTGTTATATTGGAGTAGTTAGGTTGCTATCTCCCAGTCTAAACTCCATAATGCTTCAGTAACATGAAGGACAAGATCATAGGAAGATTCTAAAAGTCTTAGATATATCAGAGCTTAAGACAGTCAATAGTACAGAATTGGCTACTTGAATCCCTTCCCCATAACCACACTACAAATCAGCCAGGGGTAAGTGGCTATCATATTACTCTGATAACAGAAAAGTTCCTGTGTAAGGGCTTCCTAGGCTATCGCCATTCCCAAACCTATTCAGAGAGAATGACACTTGAAAGCTGATAGAATAGAGTTGTTCCACTATACAAGTAAACTCCAAGAATCTCTTGAAATGGGTATGTATGCTGCTGGTAGCCCATGCTTCAAAAGAACAGGTCTTATGTAAGATCAAACTCAGACGGAAACAATAGCTTGTGTCATACAGATCCCTCTGCTTTCCCATGGAATCCCTCAAATCCCACACTTCAGAATGAATGCTAGATATTGATCTTGGCTGTAAATGAAATAGCATCACCGCACAGTGGGTAGCAAATAGAGAAAGGAGCGAGCCACCTGGTGCTTCTGTCAGGAGGCAGAGACTGTGCAAAGATGAGGATTTGTGGGCTTCCTGTAGGAAAAAAAAAGAAAGAAAACAGGCATTGGGGAAAGGAAGGGAAAATTGTAGCTTAATATCTTTTTTTAAAAAAGAAAAGGGATTTGGCACTTGAGAAAGTTGCATCATAGATGTAGGCACAAGACTGTACCTGCAAATCACATTTTGTGGTTAAGGAAAAGGGTTATATTTTGAATAATAATTGAACATATGTGTGTGCATGTGTGCATCTTTGTATACACATACCATGTTCAATTAACTTTCTTAATAGGGCACTAAAGCTGATTTTATTTATATACACACACACATACATACACACACACACACACACATATACACTATATATATACTCATGAGTAAATACACATAAAATAGGAATGCAGGTCACTGTTCAATAAGTAACCTTGTCAAAAAATGGAATGGGGGAAAAATACAAGGGAAAATGCAACGACTCTACAAATTCAACACTGACTCTCATTTGGAAAGCTGTTTGCAGTGTCCATTATTTTAAGTTCAAGAATCGATTATGAATTTGGAAACAGGTCAGGGGGGATAAATTACTGTTAAAAAAAACTGTATGAAAGGAAGCTGAAAAACTTGATATTCTGAGCAGCTGGCTAAGGCAACAAGTTCAAATATATTTATAAATGAAAAGGGAGAAGCTATCTCTCAAAGAACAATAAGACAATCAATGGAATTAAATTTCTGACAGCTGCCGAAATCTCGCTTTTTCTGCAATCTTAGTACTACAGAAATCCCTGAAATGGAATTCCTTTAGGTTTTCCATCCCAATTCTGGTCACATCTACTTGAAGCAAAGCCCACTGAGCAGAATAGGCCTTATTTCCTGAGGAACACTTTCTTCGTGAGACTCTTAAGTTGCATGTGGGAATGGCTAATGGTTAGCAGGAGTATTCAAGTGCAACCGAAAGACTTTGCTAATATGTTTTCTGTAGAGAGAAAGGTAAGAGGTGATGTGGCTCTGTAGTGAAACTGATAGAAATGTTTATGAAATTATTGATGATATGGATTTCAGAGACTTTAGAGCAGACTTTAGAGCTGCCAGTACATGAGCCGCCAAGCAGAGGAAATGGAAAAGAAAAAAGAAAAAAAATGAAATCCAAATAAATGATAAAAAGATGGGAAAAGAAATAGGATGCTATGGAGTCACAATAATGAAATTCACTAAAATTCTCTTGAGTGGAATGTAGAACTCCTACACAAATTTTAAGTATGAGCAAGATATATCTGTGAATGCCATCTTTCTTATAAAATTAGCAATAGCAATAACACTTAGACTTACATACCACTTCACAGTGCTTTACACCCCCCTCTAAGCAGTTTACAGAGTCAGTGTATTGCCCCAACAATCTGGGTCCTCATTTTACTAAGCTCGGAAGGATGGAAGGCCGGGTCAACACACTGGTGAGATTTGAACTGCCAAAATACAGCTAGCAGTCAGCTGAAGTAGCCATGCAGTGCTGCACTCTAACGACTATGCCACCACGGATCGGAATCTTTGTAATTAAAACACATATTTTCTCAGGATTTGAGAATGACAACTATGCAAAGCCAGCGAGAAGTACCCTTTCTTTAAGTAGCTGCTTTCAGCTGATTGGTCAGCATCCCATATAATTTTGGGGGAAATAACTTTCCCCCTTTGAATGTACTTAGCTGCATAATCTTCCTAGGTAAGCTATTATGTAAGAGAAAGGGGAAAAAATAAGTAAGCAGTACCATGCCTCTTGGAAACAATACATTAAGCCAAAAGTATCTAAAGCAGGGATGTCAAACTTGCGTTGCCACAGCATCATCACATGACTTTTTTCCCCTTCACTAAACCAGGCAGGGGCAGGGCCATCACATGATGCATCCGGCCTGCGGGGTGCGAGTTTGACACCCCTGATCTAAAGTATGTGGTAAGAAAACACAAGCTTTTTACAGGGGGAGGAGAGGGGAAAAACCCAGAACTGTGCTAATATCTAGCATCAAAGGCAAAGTTACACAAAGCTGTCCAGAAATAATGTTCCAGAAGTAGCTCCTAGCAAATCTGTAGCAAATCTGAGATGGTATAATGGCTATAGAAATTGTGAAAGTAATTAGAGAAAAAGTACTATGTTCAATAAGTTGTAGTTATGTGAGGGTTGCTTGTGGTTATTTTGGCAAGAGAAAGACACTAATGTTCCTTGCTTCATGGTAAGTAGTGTAAGAATATTTCAAGACAGTAAGTTGCACAACGTCTAATCCTTCAGCATTTACAGGACACCAATTTCCAGCAAACCTAGTCATCATATTGAAATTTATTGAGAGCTATAGATCTTCCAGGGACATGGTGGCCAAGTGGCTAAGACACAGAGCTTGTAGATCAGAATGGTCAGCAGTTCGGTGATTTGAATCCTTTGTGCCACGTAATGGAGTGAGCTCTTGTTACTTATCCCAGCTTCTGCCAACCAAGCAGTTCGAAAGCATGTAAAAATGCAAGTAAAAAAATAGGAACCACTTTGGTGGGAAGGTAACAGCGTTCCATGCACCTTCGGCATTTAGTCATGCCGGTCACATGACCATGGCGCTGTCTTCAGACAGTGTTGGCTCTTTGGTTTTGAAACAGAGATGAGCATTGCCCCCTAGAGTCAGGAACGACTAGCACGTTTGTGCGAGGGGCACTTTTACCTTTACCTTATAGATCTACTATCATTGGAGGACCATAGGTTGAACAGTCCCACAAATAAATAGATACTGATATAGAAAACAGAGACTACACTTTTGGGTTTACATGTTACCTTTGTATCAGTACAATTCTTCATGTACCAATAGAAATGTATTGGTCTCCCCAATAAATATGGAAAATGTAGGAGGAAAAAAAGCTGTAACTTTCTGTATATACAGTACTAACAAATCAGTTGAGAAAGCATCAACTTTGTCTGTTCTGGTTGATATTCCTGAAAAAATGAATGGATCAGTATCCAAACATTTCCATTATCTGAAATAAATCTTCAAAGGGGTGCTTATGCTCCATTAAGTTTTGACTGAAATTTTCCTATTCCTTTGATTATGCAAACCAGTGTCCTGCTTCTAAATATTGGTGTGCTTTTCAAAACACAACAGTGAATGGGTAGAAGCTTCATTCATCATTGTAAATTGGTTGATCAAATCAATCAGATGGCATCAAGGTAAGATAATACACCACTTTGCACACAATAACCAAAGACTCTGAATCCTAAATATTAGATCATTTGGATAACCTGCACACAAAATCTTTTCTTTAAGATTTTTTTCCATCACAGGCTTCTCTGTGATTCTAGCACTTGGGATGGTACTAAATCCCTCATGTTTTTATCTTTTTTTAAAACTAGTTGTTTGAAATCACTTATTGTCACCTGAAGTCCTGTTTCATTTTCTGCTTACTGAACACAGAGTGAAAATATATGGTTTCACCCAGTCCGTCACCCAGCAAAGTCAAAAGAGGAGGGGCCAGATTTAGACATGGTGAAAGTTTTTTTCCCCTTTTTACAGATTTAAGTTAACAAAAACAACTAGGGTCTTCTATATTTGAAGCTCCTCTGCCATTTTCATTCCTTTATTCTGGATCTCTCTGTACCAAAATAGATAGATAGATAGATAGATAGATAGATAGATAGATAGATAGATAGATAGATAGAAGTTTATTTATATGCCGCCCTTTTCCCTGGGGGGACTCAGGGCGGCTCACAATCCAAGAGGGAGGGGGAGACAAACTTTTTAACATATAAGACAATACATAATTAAAAAACACAACATTCATACCATTCGGGCGGGTTACAGTCTTAGCCCCAGGCCTGACGGGATAGCCAGATTCTGAGGGCTGTGCGGAAGGTCTGGAGGGTGGTGAGGGTACGAATCTCCACGGGGAGATCGTTCCATAGGGTCGGAGCTACCACCGAGAAGGCTCTCCTCCGCGTAGTTGCCAGTCGGCATTGACCGGCAGATGGAACTCGGAGGAGGCCTAATCGATGAGATCTAATAGGTCGCGTGGAGGTAATTGGCAGTAGGCGGTCTTTCAAGTACCCAGATCCACTACCATGTAGGGCTTTATGGGTGACAAGTAGCACCTTGAAGCGCACCCGGAGATCGACAGGTAGCCAGTGCAGCTCGCGGAGGATAGGTGTTATGTGGGTGAAGCGAGGTGCACCCACAATCGCTCGCGCGGCCGCATTCTGGACTAGCTGAAGTCGCCGAATACTCTTCAAGGGCAGCCCCATGTAGAGCACATTGCAGTACTCCAGCCTAGAGGTCACAAGGGCACGAGTGACTGTTGTGAGAGCCTCCCGGTTCAGGTAGGGGCGCAACTGGTGCACCAGGCGAACCTGGGCAAATGCCCCCCTGGTCACAGCTGACAAATGGTGTTCGAAAGTCAGCTGTGGGTCCAGGAGGACTCCCAAGTTGCAGACCCTGTCTGAGGGGTATAATGTTTGACCCCCCAGCCTGAGAGGTGGAATACTTGCTGGATTGGTGGGAGGGAAATACAACAGCCACTCGGTCTTATCTGGGTTGAGCACGAGTTTGTTAGCCCTCATCCAGTCCCTAACAGCTTCAAGTCCCTGGTTCATCACGTCCACCGCTTCATTGAGTTGGCACGGGGCGGACAGATACAACTGAGTATCGTCCGCATACTGGTGGTATTTTATCCCGTGCTGCCGAATGATCTCGCCCAGCAGTTTCATGTAGATGTTGAAAAGTAGGGGGGACAAGACCGAACCCTGCGGCACCCCATATGTTAGGGGCCTAGGGGTCGATCTCTGCCCTCCAACTAACACCGACTGTGACCTGTCCGAGAGGTAAGAGGAGAACCACTGCAAAACAGTGCCTCCCATCCCCACCTCCCGCAGTCGTCACAGAAGGATACCATGGTCGATGGTATCGAAAGCCGCTGAGAGGTCAAGGAGAACCAGGATGGAGGCGAAGCCTCCGTCCCTGGCTCTCCAGAGGTCATCGGTCAATGCGGCCAAAGCGGTTTCTGTGCTGTAGCCAGGCCTGAAGCCGGACTGGAATGGGTCAAGATAGCTAGCTTCCTCCAAGGACCGCTGGAGCTGAAAGACCATGATCCTTTTGGCAGCATTGGTAGCACTGGAAGTTGAATTCAGTGTTACTCTGGTTTCTAATTTCAGTCCCTAAATATTAGGGCTATGCATGCTTCAAGGAAGCTTGAAAAAACTGGGAGTTTTAGTGAATAGTGCTTCTTTCCACATTGGAAAAACAAAATTATGGTGCTGCTTTAAGAACTTTACTCTTTAAAGTTGATGCTTCTTTTAAACCAACCATAACATTTGCTTTTCACAATTGCATGGAAGGAAAAGTCTCTGCTTTAATCAAAGCATAGAAGGGCTTGATTCATTCAAATTCAAAGAATTACTTCTGAATCATTTTGAAATGTGCAGAACTCTGCCACATATTGTCAGAAGCTCAAAAGTGGGCAATTGCAGTGATAGAAAGCATCTGACCACAGGAGTACATTTATGTGCCTAATTTGAAAAGGCCTGTCTTGTGAAGATATTTTCATAAATACCTTTATCAAGCAAAAATCATCTACTTATCTTGACAGTTATTCAGAGTTTTTTAAAAAACCAACCCACTGACAGGTAATTTAAATAGATAGAAAGAATCATTAAACTCTGGAGTCAACTGGAAGCAGGCTATTTAAACATCCTAGAAACTACCTGGATAACTTTTCTAGTAAATCATGACCCTAATGGAGAACATGGTACTGGATTGTATCATATTAATATATTTAATCTATAAACTCTTACTCAAATGTATGAGCGTGTCAAGGCTCATGTATGGGTTTCAGAGTGGAGTGAAATACCCATGCAATTGCCCTATCTGTCAAGTGAAACAGCTGTCACTAAACATATTACAGTTTATGCTATTGTACCAATAAATATATAAATACAGTCAAAGGAACAGGTATATTGAAGTACAAGCAGCATTCACTATATATTTTTGGTTGACCTTGTTAATGGAATTGTGTTGATGCATTGATTTCCTCTTATATCTATAAATATTCATTGTTCACAGAGATATTATCTAAGCTAGACAATTGGTTCTAATATTAAAGCAGTCAATAATCTACTTTGATGTTTATGAAGCATATCAATACTTTTTTAAAAAAGAAATTTTATTTCTCTAAGGAAGATCTGCATTCAAGGCCATCTGGCCAGGAATAAGGCAAATTGCCTAGTTTCACTTTCCTCTCCTTCCAAGCACTACTTCCAAGACTGTACATCCACTTAAGGCAGCCTAAATATGCTGGCTTCCTGTCGAGATTTCATCCTCCTTCAAGAATGAAAAGAGATGCTCTATCTACCTAAAGCAGATCTGCATGCAAACATCCTCAAGACCCAACAAGTTTAAATGAAGGAAAGAGGAACATATAAGTGTCAGAAACACCATTTATTTAGATTGGTGTCCAAGTATCAGTTTTCTATAGGATATATATATATATATATATATATATATATATATATATATATATATATATATATATATATGTGTGTGTGTGTGTGTGTGTGTGTGTGTGTGTGTGTGTGTGTGTGTGTGTGTGTGTGTGTGTGTGTGTATTTGTGCTGATAAATAAATAAAGGGAGACTAGTATAGATCTATTTCAAGCTATTTAGCTCTCATCAGCTAGCCATACCCTTACTGGGATTTGAACCTGGGCTATATTGCATACTAGGCATACTAGGCAGAGATCTTAGCCATTAGGCCACAGGCTCTTATCTGTTATCAGCGAAGCCAGGGTGAAAGGTATCTATTAGATTTTTACAACCCCTGGTAAGCCCCAATTATGGGAGGAAGCTAACTGCTTCCATCATCTGTCATTTGGCTCGTCACAAGAGTCCATCACGACAGAAACCCAATATTTTTACTGTTGCCTTTGTTATATTTGTGTTTTTTTATTTGTGCTGATAAATAAATAAAGGGAGACTAGTATAGATCTATTTCAAGCTATTTAGCTCTCATCAGCTAGCCATACCCTTACTGGGATTTGAACCTGGGCTATATTGCATACTAGGCATACTAGGCAGAGATCTTAGCCATTAGGCCACAGGCTCTTATCCGTTATCATGGGTATGGCTAGCTGATGAGAGCTAAATAGCTTGAAATAGATCTATACTAGTCTCCCTTTATTTATTTATCAGCACAAATAAAAAAACACAAATATAACAAAGGCAACAGTAAAAATATTGGGTTTCTGTCATGATGGACTCTTGTGACGAGCCAAATGACAGATGATGGAAGCAGTTAGCTTCCTCCCATAATTGGGGCTTACCAGGGGTTGTAAAAATCTAATACACACACACACACACACACACACACACACACACACACACACACATATTGCCCCAACAATCTGGGTCCTCATTTTACCGATCTCAGAAGGATGGAAGGCTGAGTCAACCTTGAGCCTGGTGAGATTTGAACTGCCAAATTGCAGGCAGATGGCATTCAGCAGAAGTAGCTTGCAGTTATTCATTCTAACCACTGCACTACAGCTCAATATGTTAGACTGAGAGAGGTGAGAGATCCAAAATCACCTGAGAATGATCTAGGACCCAATCACCCCATTAATGAGCCGTAGTGGCACAGTGGTTAGAGTGCAATACAATATTTCTGCAATTTTGCAATTCAAATCTCACCACCCTGAAGGTTGACTCAGCCTTCCATCCTTCTGAAGTGGGTAAAATGAGTTCCCAGATTGTTGGGGGCAATATGCTGACTCTGTAAACCTCTTAGAGAGGGTTGTAAAGCACTGTAAAGTGGTATATAAGTCTAAGTGCTATTGCTATTGATTGGACAACCATATGTCACAATTGTTTCCTGCTTAAGCAGCGGGTTGGATTGGAAGACCTTCAAGGTCCCTTCCAACTCTTTTGTTCTAGTTGAACACTACACTGGATTTTATTTTATTAATAAAGTAAGTAATATTCCTTAGCATAATTTAATATTATACATCAATCATTTCAGATCCCATTATGCAAAAAAGGCAAATATCCATCAAACAGGTGTTATGAATATTAGGACACCCTTCTGTTTGAGAGTTTGTGTAGAAGGAAGAGTTTGTGTAGATAGGTTGCTCAGAATCACTGCAACAGTGTGTGTGGGAGCAATAGAAGGCAGAGTGGATATAAACGATCAAGAGGCAGAAAGCATGTCCCTTGGCAGCTTATCTTTCAATCCAGTCCGCAAGATATCTAAGAAGCAAATATTTCAAAGACCTACCTTAACGAACTGCCTAGGAACGAAGCTGCAAAATTCCTCTTACAATATCCAAAATTCTGTCTTTATGCCAAGGATTGGTACTCAAGATACCTTACTGAAGTTTGTGTAGTTCTTTGCTTCCTTGGTTTAAGATGTTTTAGAAAGCAAACTATGAATAGGTTTGGATAGGTGTGGTAGAAATTCACCTGGGCTTGATGGACTCTCTGCTAAAATAAAGCAAGGTCATGGCACGCACTTGAAAGTAAATCAGGAAGACTGTAATTGTGGGGCTGTCTGGCAAGAACAAAGAATGGTTTTCTACAGGAAATATGCATGTGTAAAACTTGTAACAATTGTGGTTATTAGAAAGCTGATAAAAGTATCAAGAGTTAGACAACTTGCAGACCTCAGCTAAAAGTTAGGAATAGAGATGGCCTGCAGCAAATGAAATGTGTATTAGATAACTCCTGGGGCATTCATTAGCCAAGGTTTAAGAATAGGACAGCTAGAGACTAATAGAACAAAATGTATAATTATTTCTAAAATGTTTATTAGGTGATATTTTTTATTATCCCGCCTTGTCCCGCCTTCTCCTTTGGTGAAAATGTATAAAGCTTTCTTAACCCTTTGTTCTGGGTTCTTGGCATTTAGGCCAGGAGCCCTTTTCCTTGGGGTACCCCAATAAAAAGCAATCAAAACCTGCAGCTCGTATCTGGCATCGTTCAATGACCTCGGCACCAGGTTCAGACCTGAATTGAGGACAGCAGGCTGGTGGTGGAAAGTTGACAAACAAGAATGAAACAGATGAAATATATGCCTTATAAAAGGAAAAGAGACAAAGAAGACAGAGCCAAGAGGGAAAAAATAACTCTAGTTGGAAAATTCTGTGTATTAAAGGAAATGGAAGCCTTCATCTGAAAGTGGCACCATCAAAAGCCAGCTTTTCTTCTCCTTCCCTTCCCTTATTTTCTATAGAACTGAACACACATGCCTCATTTTTAATGCCACTTGTTACCATGGAGTTCAAGAACAGAATCTGATTTTCTCGGTGACAATCTAATATATCACAATGTATATGTTATGCTTTATGTGCAGTCATTCAAATCAGATGTGTGTACTTGGCAAATGTGCTACTATGCAGGATTAATCTGATGTACTTCTTTTCTTGTATTCCTGCCAAATGTTAAAAATAGTCAGCTGTATCATGTAAAATAGATTTCTTTCAAACTGGATTGTCGATGAATGGAGTTTTCAGCCTATTAATTTAACAGAAATTAATTCAATGAGTTTGGAGTTTTAAGATATCAAGCTTAAAAAGTTGGGATAATAAATGTCATCTCTGCTGTAAATTATAGAGAATATCAAGAGTTCTCAGGAAAGGGACTATAAGCACAATATTTTGCTCATCTGTCAGCCCTCCTGGCAATTTTGACTCTGGTTGTTTTATTTGAATGCAAAACCACTTTCAGCTGCTTGCCTGATACCACAGAGGAAAAGCAAGTCAGGTTCCTTGTCTGCTTCATGCATCATTAGCAAAATTGCCAGCTAAAGTCCTGCCTGCAGTTTTGTTATTAGTAGTGATAATACAAGAAGCAGAAGGAAACACAGCTTGACTTTCATCTCCCAGGTGGAGATTTCATTTAGAAAAAAATTACTCCTTTATTCATAAAATAAGTGGATTCACTATGAAGATGTCAATATGATATAAATCTGTAAGTGTCTGTGTGTGTATTTATATCTATTATTTGTATCTATATGTATATGAATATCTATATGTATATGACTCTCTCTCTCTCTCTCTCTCTCTCTCTCTCTCTCTCTCTCTCTGTGTGTGTGTGTGTGTGTGTGTGTGTGTGTATGTATGTATGTATGTATGTATGTATGTATGTATGTATGTATGTATGAATGTATGTATGTATGTATGTATATCAGCGCTGTCCGAAGATGTCTCTGTGGTCATGTAGCCAGCATGATTAAACACCAGAGGTACCCGGAATGCTGTTATCTTCCCACCAAAGGTGGTTCCTATTTTTCTACTTGCATTTTTACATGCTTTCGAACTGCTAGGTTGGCAGAAGTTGGGACAAGTAATGGAAGTTCACTCTGTTACATGGTGCTAGAGATTTGAACCACCAAACTGCCAACCCTTCTGATCAACAATCTCAGCCTCTTAGCCACTGAATCCCTTTTAGTCATGTGTATCTATATCTATTATACATATATATATATATATATATATATATATATATATATATATATATATATATATATATATATATATAAATACATATATGCATACACAAATACACACATGCATATATATGAAAAAAAATGCTGTGGCCTAGTAATTAAAAGCATTTTCAGCTGTCCATCATTATTTGGGGAGGTAATTTTTCCAAAATATTTTTAAAAAAGTTTTCAATGAGCCATCAATCTCCCCCAAGTATGATACATACAATCAGTTTTTTATTGGGGTGATAAATTTTACTATGAGTTGAAATTTGGGTGCTAGTGTTAGTTTGATGTAGTTTTATTAAAGCAGCTTTTATGGTTTTGTATATTTTATTTTGAAAGACTTGTATACCTGCCCATATTATAACCAGAACCCTGGACAGTTCACAAACAATAAAAACCACAAATTGTCATCCCCCCCCCCCAACATTCAGAATAAAAACCCATGCTGTCCCAGTGCAATACTCTTCCATACATCCACATACCATCTTGTCAAGCCCAACTTCATCGTGCTCCAATACAAAGCCTTTTGGAAAGGAGAATTGAGGCTCCTGGTGATCTGGGAGAAGGGTATTCCTCAGGGCAGGGGCAGCTATGGAGAAGGCATACTTCCTAGTTCTCATGAGACGACGACATGTAAGAGACAGAACATGACACCTAACCATACTATCTGAAAGGTAGATATATTCATGGTGAAATTGTACTGAAATTAACCTCATGACATTGTGGACTTTAAAGCTAATAACCAGCATCTTGAGTTGAACTGGGAAAGGAACCTGAAGTAATATGGACAAACTGTGAAGTATCCAGAATTGTGTGCACTACCACATTCTGTACCAGTTATAATTTCTGCATTTCAGAAGAAGGCAATGGAAAATTACTTCTCTACTGATTAAAAAAAAACACAACAGAACATAATATATGAAATCAGCAGAAGTTGACTTCAACTGGAAGAACATTTTGCTTTATTCTCATATCAGGGGCCAAACTACATTTAAACTTTTGTGTAAGTTTTGGAGATGTGATATAACATTTTTCTTTTAATGAATATATTTAAAACTCATTTTTTTTTAAAAAAAAAATAAAGCTGCAAGATGTGCTAATTGTTAGTGGAATCAGAGCAAACATGAAAGGAGTTGTAGAACAAAAAAAATCCCTCTCACTTTTACTAATGGAAAATCCCTTTTCTGAAACAAATACTTGCACATTAGGTAAAAAAATTACCTTTTTTTTTTTTACCAATGAGAGAAGAATTGAAAACCTTTTTAGGTCAATCTTCCTTCCTATCATATGCAAGATAAGGGCAAAGAAACATAAATATACAGTACAAATGTTTCCCCTTTGCAGGAAATTATGATTAAGGTAGAAATGTGGGCTTCTCTATTTTTCTGGCCTTTCTCACTCAGATGTAATGGACAACAAATGTATGGTGATTTTGTTTATCCACTGATTCCATGCCAGATGCTGGGGGTAGTTTTGGCAGGGTGCCATAGCATTCAGAGTGCCTATGGACTGTGAAGAAGGGAGCACAGAACCATAATAGTGTCAGACCATTAAGTTCTGGTAGTCTGCCATAAGCTTGCTTCTGTTGGTCTTGTTCTGTTACCCAGTTTGTTTTATCATTTTGGAAGTAATAAGTTTTACTGGCAGGAGATAATGACAGGTTGCTTTACTGATGAGCACACAGCTAATCCTCCACTTACGACCACAATTGGAGCCCGAATTTTGGTCACAAATAATTGCAGTCGTAGGTTGAGGCAACCATGTGACCTGACTGATTTTTTCAACGTTCAGTCATTAAGTGCATCACACAGTCATAAATCCAAACCATGTGGGTGTTAAGGCACAAGTCACAGTCACATAATTGCAGGACATTGCAACCAGTCAAAAATGTGAATCAGTTACCAAGCACCTGAAATACTGTCATATGACCATGGCAGGGAAGCATGACTTTTATGGCAGCCAGAAGTACTTTATGGCTGCAAAAAACTCTTTCTGAGAAGAAACTACCTTGGAATGGTCATTAAATGACTGGTCGTAAGTCAAGAACTATCTGTATGTCTCAGATGTCATTGTGTAATCCCTGATGAAGGACAATATCACTAGCCAACAAACTAACCATCAGTGGTGGGATTCAAATAATTTAACAACTGGTTCTCTGCTCTACTGACCAGTTGGGTAGGCGTGCCTCGGTGATCATGTGACCATTGGATGTGGTCAACTCAATGTCACTCACGTCAATGGGTGCTTTGCCTTAGCTGTTACATTGTAATAAGGGTTAACCAGAGAGGTAGTTTCTGTAAGCAGGGCAATAAAGATTAGGCTAGAAACAACACCAGAATGTTTCCTTCCTGCCTTCCTTACAGGATTAGCCCTATAAAGTGGGGGGGGGGGGAACAAAATAAGATTTCTTCCAACAACCGATTCTCCCAACTGCTTAGAAAGTTTACAACCGGTTCTCCCAAATAGGTGCGAACCGGCTGAATCCCACCACTGCTTTGCATCCTGAGTGAATCTCAGTTTAAAAATGTAGAACATACTGAGCAGGGGTGGTATTCACTTACCTTCGCTACCAGTTCACAAATGTGAGCGTGCACGTGCACGCAATTGCTTCAAGCGCATGTGCTATATCCATGCCTGTGTTGTGCCTTTCGCGTATGTGTTTTGCCTAAAAAAATATCCTCAATGGGATGCTGTAGAGCTGGGGCGGGTGAGCAGGGCCACCCGCAATTTCTGCTACCGGTTTAGGCAAACTGGTTAGAACCAGCAGAATACCACCTCTGACATTGAGGTTCTCTTTGCCAATAATACATTTGATGGCATATTTGGCAATCATTTGAATAATGACTTTTTATTTTGCCACACGTAATAAAATCAAAGGGCTCAGAAGAGCCCTTTGCTAATTATGTAGCCTTCAGGTCAAAACAGGAGCATAAAACCACATGTTCTCTCTCTCTCATCTTTTTCCTATTGATTTCCTGATAAACATTTACATCGTTCAGATCTCTTATGCTCCATCTAGACTCTCACCATATAAGGTCATTTTTTCTTTCTGGAAAAAAAATATCCTGCCTGAAGTATTCCACCAGGAAATTACTGGAAATGGGCATCATCTTAATTTTCACCAAGCTGTCTCCAGTATGGACAGAGCCAAATTATGTATCTCATCTTATCTTCGCTGGCTCTGTAAAACCATTACAAAGCAATAAAGATCATGAATTTAGATCGGTGTCCTGCCTCTTTGGTTTAAAGCATCCTGAGGGAGCTTTATATTAACAAATCATATTGAGTAGCTATTTAGCTCAAGGTTGTGAATCCAGAGAAGGCATCCGGTGTTAAAGCAGTAAATACAGTGAAGTCACTGAACAGAAAGATTTTTGCTGGCAATTAGTCTGGGAAGGATACAATCGCTTCTCTCTCTCTTTCTGTCTTTGTTCCTGAGCTCTTCCTGTACAGTACTTTTCCTTTGCCTGAGATATAACAGGTACACAGAAAAATAAACTGGTCAACTTTCTAATCTTCAAAATGTCTTAACCCTAACTCTTGATTGCTCACTTGATTATTTCCTTGACTGCCAGACACTATTCATAAAAATTATGATAAATTATGGTTTAAATTTTGTATTGATGCATTGCATTATTATTTACATCAGCATGGTACAAATAACATTAGGATGGTCAGAGATTAAGGCTGTGAATACAATATCCTAAACTAATGAAGACTTTGGAAATTTAACATCATGGAACAACTGAAACAAGAGAATGTCATGTAGGCACAAAAGTGTGGAGCTTGGGTCACAAAGATGTTCACATCTATCCGTTATCTATTATCTATTATCTATTATCTATTATCTATTATCTATTACCTATTACCTATTACCTATTACCTATTACCTATTACCTATTACCTATTATCTATTATCTATTATCTATTATCTATTATCTATTATCTATTATCATCTATTATCTATTATCTATTATCTATTATCTATTATCTATTATCTATTATCTGTCTGTCTATCACATTTGTGAATCTCTCTCAGTGAAGGGCTTTTTGGGCACTTTAATCACCCTATGCCAAAGGCTAAGCCAGTAGGACAAACAAAAAATCACTGTTGATGATACTCAGATGACAAATGTAAACAGCTGAAAATTGTGAAGCATCATCTTCAGCAAGGGTATTTGGACAAAGAAATTGACTCCAGGATCCCCAAGGGCAGCCAGGTTTCAGGCAGCTTTTGCAATTTAGTTTTCCCACTCCATGTCTCCCAAGAATTCTGTCCCAGTTTCCACTGTCTTCCATACCCTAGTGTTGAACTTGCCCTGAATGGTGAATTTGTCTCTGATAGATATTGTTTGAATAATCTGTTTTAAATGGAACAGCCATTGCACAGGGGCAGTCCCACTCTTTCAATAGAAGAGATCAAAATCCAGCAGCCTAGAGACACACACACACACCCACTGTTGCAGTGAACAGCCAAGATGTCAAAATGTCTTGTCATACATTTAGCGTGCCACAATGCCTGCTGGACCTACCTCCTTAACCATTGAAACTGCCAATCTCTGCCAATCTGCCAAGGCCAAACTTCACACTCTGGGTGAATCCCCATCACACCAAGAGTCAAAGACTCATTAGATCCCCATACCTGGTTTAACCCATCTACCAAGATGGTATGGCCTCTGCATGTATTACATCTACTTGGAGCTGCAGGTTAGAGCTGAGCACCAGGTGAGAAGCAAAGGTGCATGACCAACTGTAGAAAGGGAACAGCAGGCCCCTCTGTCAGAGGTGTGCTACTGTTCCTGAACAATATTAAGGTCATTTTCTCCTTTCTAAGGATTTATTAGGGAGAGTTTTATTATACTCATAGCCAACTCTTGATGATCCCTATATATTTATCTTAGCCAGGGTAGAAACTGAATAGGCCTTTGACTACAGCTTTCACTTTCCCCCATCTTTGAGTGACTATGGAGGCTATTTTGAAAGAAAATCTTCAGGTTCAGATGGAAAAAGCTCTCTGGTCAAGGGACAAAACTAATTTTGATAATTGCTAGTTTGAAAAGTTATTTCTGTTTTATGCAGGAAGAATGAATTTCACTGTGTCTGGCATTCACCTGTGGAGGCTCAAGATCTGACTTATCTTGTTGCTTGTAAATTGAATCATGTATGGCACATGACTTGTTCCAATAAATGATAAGATAAGAAAGCATTTGGTGAGATCGTCCACATTTTTGGTGTGTGGGGGTGTTTTGAATCATGTGCACAAGTTGTAATAAGTGTCAATCAAACTTCTAGTCCTACAGAAATATCCAATTCTCCCCCAAACATTGAGTTACAAGAAAATAAGCACAATATAGTACCTATTTCCTTACAATGTTGACACCTCACCTGATTTTCTTTAAAAAAAAAACCTTCCAATTTTGAGCTTACCTTCTAATCAGTGCCAACAATATGATCTAGTGATTATATTACCTTACTTCTTCAAAATTAGCTCTTTGTCTCCCTTCTTCAGATATTTATATGCAGAATTAAAATCACAGTAGGGCATCTCTGACTTGGTTGCTCATGTTTAGAATTATTCCCCCACTCCTTTTTGAAAGATGCATGTAGAACAATGTAAGCAGGATATTAAAAAGCCTATTTTCCTATTTTTTAAAATATTTGCCCTTTTTAAAGAATTGCAAACTATTTGCTCTTTTGTATTCTTTTATTAGCTTCCAGCATGCTTTGTTAAGCATGACATAGCAATACAATTTAAAACTGGAAAAGAGTGGCAATGATTAATGTGTTTTTAAGAAAAGGCTAAGCCACCATTTAGTTTAGTTTCCCTTTCTTATAATAGCTTTAAAGAAAAACAGTCAAAAACCATAATGTCTTAGGTAGTTCCTACAAAAACAACAATTAAAAGGGCAAGAACTCACCTTGTTCCTGTAGTAAAATCATTGAAAGGGCTCAACTAACTTGCTTGTGCTAAAAGTAGGAACATTTCAATCTTCTTACCCCAGCAAATCTGAAGAAAGCAATCTAGTAGAACGCTTGCCCTCCTTTTTTCGCATTTTTGGATTCAAAACCATTATTAGGAGGACCAATAAATCAACTTCAGCAGTGCTGATGAGAAAGAAAGGCAAAATAAGTTCTCCCATAACAAATCTGGCAGACATTACACAAATGTAGCTGCTTTGAAAAATTATGAAGAATTATTTGTTTGGTTGATAGTTTGTCATGTATGCAGGCTTATAATACATTTTGTATACACGTCAAATGTCAAAATTATGCCTTGACCAGGATTGTGAGATCTGAATTGCAAACACTGGGATAACCAAAAGATATCAACAAAAAGATAAAGAATACCCTGATTCTCTGTTATCATCTAATTCATGGGTGTCAAACTCGATTGCATCACATGACATATTGTGATGTTTTTCACCTTTGCGGAGGTGGATGTGGTGTGGCCTGCATGTGACACATCTGGCCGGTGGGCCACCAGTTTGACAGGACTGAGATTGTTGTTTGTTGTTGTTTATTGGTCTTGTATGCCGCCCACTCCCGAAGGACTCCGGGCCGCTTACAATAAACAAGGGAAGGGGATAAATACACAAAACAACACTTTAAAATACACAACAGTCACAGTTTCCGTGGGGCTGGATATTTCGATTTTTTTTTCTCCAACCTTGATCGCCCTGTGTTTGACTCTAATCAAGTCCATTGATTTTTCTAGCACCCATATTATCTTCCATATCTTAAGTTGCCATAAACAATAAATCAGTTAGGTGGTTTTGGCTTAGTGTACTGTGAAAATTCAGCCATTTGGTCAGAAAAGTGACAATATTCTTATTTTGGACCTAGAAAAGAAATGGGTTATGAAGGAGTTCCTGAGACAAGGTAAAGAGAGAATGAAAAGAAATAAACTTTTGGGACACTACTTTAGAAAAATAAAATTCAACACCTTTTAAAAGCAAAAAAAAAAAAAAAAAAGTTTCTCCAGTAGCTTTTAATGGGTTTTTCTTGGCCAGGACTGAATTACGATGCTTTCAAGAGTTGCTTATAGATAAAATAGAGAGAGAAGAATTTTTTGTTGTATTTTTAGAGAAAGGGATAAGTTAATACGTGATGAAGAAATTTTTGAATGAAATGTTAAAGAATATGATTTAACTGAAACTGTACAGAACTTGCCTTGATAAAGGGCGGAATCATATCTTTGTATATCATTTTTCTTTATATTTCTTCCCTTTATCTCCTTTTTCCTCTTCACTTTTTCATTTTTATTTTTCTTAGTTTGTATCCGTTTTTTATCATTTTAAATCAGTTGTAATTTTAAACTTCAATAACAAGCATTATATATATATATATATATATATATATATATATATATATATATATATATATATATATATATATATATATATATATATATATATAAAATAACCTTGAAAGATCAGTTTACCACGTGTGGTAAACTTGCAAAAAGAAAAAGAAAAACATTGGATATAAATATCTGCAATAATACAAAGAATTTTAAAGGCAAATACCCCGTGACACTTGCAATATTGGGTTTGTGATCGAGCCCTGTGCAACAGGGGTGCTTTCCAAAGACGCTTTGGAGAGGGTTGAATAAACATCCATAGAATTCTTTTTTTTAATTAAAGTTTTTTATTTTTTTTCATTTTCATAACATATAATCACGTGTACTATTACATAACTAACATCATATTTTGTTATTACATTATTATTATTATACAATTGTATCACAGCGGCCAGTTGTTTCGCCGGATTTGGCATTGGTTACTAGTCGGGCCCCACCCAGGGGCCTAGGACGTCGTAACGTATTTTCGTAATATGCGTGCAGATCCAAGCAGTGCGGCTTTTTGCATTTGACTGATGGTGATTTTGTCAATTTTTAACTGTTTTAAATGTAATTCCAGTGCTTTTGGAATAGCACCCAGTGTGCCAATTACCACTGGAATTACCACTGCTGGTTTGTGCCATAGTCATTGAATTTCGATTTTTAAGTCCTGGTATCTTGCGATTTTTTCATGTTCCTTCTCGGCGACCCTGCTATCACCTGGTATTGCGATGTCTATGATTGTGACCTTATTTTTCTCAACCAGTGTGATGTCTGGTGTATTATGCGCCAGTATTTTGTCGGTTTGTATACGGAAATCCCACAAGATCTTGACCATCTGATTTTCGGTGACTTTTTCAGGCTGATGTTCCCACCAGTTTGTTGCTGTTTTAATATTATAATTTTTGCACAAATTCCAATGGATCATTTGTGCTACTGAATTGTGCTGCAATTTATAATCAGTCTGCGTGATTTTTTTACAGCAGCTGAGTATGTGATCAACAGTTTCATCAGCTTCTTTGCAAAGTCTGCATTTGGCATCATTAGAGGATTTTTCGATTTTGGCCTTAATGGCATTTGTGCGGATAGCTTGTTCTTGCGCAGCCAGGATTAGTGACATTGTTTCTTTCTTTAATGTACCTGTTGTTAACCATAACCAAGTTTGCTCACTGTCCACTTTATCTTTTATTTTTTCCAGAAATTGGCCATGCAGTGCTTTGTTCTGCCAACTCTCCATTCTTGATTTTATCACATCTTTTCTGTATTCTTGTTTCGTCTGTTGGGCCTTCGGTAGATTTTTGTTCTTTACTTCGATTAATAGATGTTCTTGACTTTCTTTTAAATAATCAGCCAGTGCATGTTTTTCTTCACCAACTGTTTGCTTCATAATAATAATAATAATAATAATAATAATAATAATAATAATAATAATAATGACAACTCCGCCATTGCCGGTCCCAAGCCCGGATGAGAAAGGAGGAAGGTTGGGATCAGGTTGGCATCTGGTCCCGTAAAAAAAACCCCGCCAACCCATACAATATGGTGAAAAAAACAAATAAGAATTCCATACCGCATCGGTCATCGCGCGGGTTAACAAGGGCCGCGGCGGATGTTGGGGTCCCTGGACATCCGTCGACAAGTGGGCTACAAGTGGACCAGCCAACAAAACGACAAAAATATAGTGCAGATGAAAACCGTGCCATAATGGCCTGTTACTACAACTCAGAGCCAGAAAAAAGAGGCTATTTAAAGCGAATGTATGAATTATGGAAACAACAATATCCAGATTCAAATGTTAGTGAACAACGACTAGCAGATCAAAGGCGATTTATTATACGGAATAAAGTATTTAGTGAAGTTGAACATGAGGAAATTCAGGCAAATTGCAAAACCCAAAAAACAATATCACAAGCGGAAATAACTGATATTCAAGACACAACTAAAGACATTATAGTAGAACTCCCAGAAGAAGCTCTTGGGGAGGAAATAACATCACCACCACTAGAACCAGTTATCACTGAACCAACTGATGAACTAACTCAAAAACAAAAAGAATTGAAGGATAAGATCATGGAGCATTTTCTGCTTAATGAGGAAAGGCAACGTTTACCATCACTAAAAACTGTGCCGAAGAAAATTTTGGCCCCTATCATGAAAATGGTTAATGAAGTGTTTTCAACAATTGAACCAGGATCCATCTTGGAAACAAACCAGTTAATGTACAGCGCAGCTGTAATAGTCACTAATGAACTAGGCATTAAAATTAAAGTACCTAGTCATACAACAGAAAAAGCATCAAAGCCAAAGTGGAAAATCCGTTTAGAACAAAAAATCAAAAAATTAAGGGCAGATGTTAGTAACTTAAAGAACATGCATGAGCAACGGCTTAAAAACAACAAAATCATAGATCGGCTAATCAGGAGATATAGATTGGATACAAGAAACATCAATGAAGCTGTAGAAATTGTAAAACAGCAGATAACAGCAACAGCTAGAAAAATTGAAAGATATGAGGCACGAATCATCCAATATAAACAAAATCAGCAATTTCGATCAGAACAACGGCGTTTTTATCAAAGTCTTAATGTAAATGGTGACACCAAAAGTGAAAAACCAGAAAAACAGGCCACAGTTGAATTCTGGAAAGAATTGTGGGAAAATGCAAAGGACTACAACAAGGAAGCAAAGTGGATACATGACTTTGAGAAAAGCATTGGCAACAAACAAATGCAAGTATTAGAAATAACAACTGAGATGGTCAAAAATCGAGTTAAAAAGGTAAAGAATTGGACATCACCTGGAAAGGACCAATTACATGGTTTCTGGCTCAAATATCTGACCAGTTTACATGCAATATTGGCCAGGCAACTGAATGAAATTTTACAAAAGGGCCAAATTGATGAATGGTTGACAACTGGAAAAACATACTTGATTCAGAAAGATCCAACTAAAGGAACAACACCTGAAAACTACAGACCAATAACATGCTTGCCAACAACCTTCAAATTACTCACAGGCATTATTGCAGATAACATGATGGATTATTTGGAAACAAACAACATCTTGCCAGTAGAGCAAAAAGGCAACAAAAGAAGGAGCAGGGGCACAAAAGATCAGCTTCTAATTGATAAAATGGTATTAGAAAATTGTAAGAACAGAAAAACGAACTTGAATATGGTCTGGATTGATTACAAAAAGGCATTTGACTCACTGCCACATAGTTGGATCATAAAATGCTTAGAAACAACTGGCATTAGCAAAAATATTACATCCTTTACTGAAAAGGCAATGAAACAATGGAGAACTGAGTTGGCAGTAGGGAATGAGAGCTACGGAATGGTTAATATCAAGCGAGGAATTTTCCAGGGTGATTCACTTTCACCTCTTCTCTTCATCATCGCAATCATCCCACTATCAGTAATCTTAAAAAAAATGAAATTAGGCTACCAAACAGCCAAAAAAGCTGAAAAAATTTCGCATTTACTATATATGGATGATTTGAAACTCTATGGAAAGTCAGAAATAGAAATCCAATCATTGACAAATACAGTCCGAGTATTCAGCACCGATATTTCAATGCAGTTTGGCATAGAAAAATGCGCCACTGTATCCATAAAAAGGGGCAAAATCACTGCATCTGAGGGAATTGAAATGCCCAATGGCCAACTAATTAAATGCAAAGAAAATGAAGCCTACAAATACTTAGGCATTCTGCAGTTGGATAACATCAAGCATGGAGAAGTAAAAACTATTGTCAGACGAGAGTACACCAACAGAGTTAGGAAAATTTTGAAATCTAAATTGAATGGTGGAAATACAATCAAGGCCATAAATACCTGGGCAATACCAGTTATAAGATACACAGCTGGCATAGTTAACTGGACACAAGCTGATTTGGACCTTTTGGACCGAAAAACCAGGAAACTAATGACAATGCACTACAGTTTACATCCACGTGGTGATACTGATAGACTGTACCTGCCCCGAAAATCAGGTGGCAGAGGATTATTACAAGTGAAGCAAACAGTTGAAGAAGAAAAACATGCACTGGCTGATTATTTAAAAGAAAGTCAAGAACATCTATTAATCGAAGTAAAGAACAAAAATCTACTGAAGGCCCAACAGACAAAACAAGAATACAGAAAAGATGTGATAAAATCAAGAATGGAGAGTTGGCAGAACAAAGCACTGCATGGTCAATTTCTGGAAAAAATAAAAGATAAAGTGGACAGGGAACAAACTTGGTTATGGTTAAAAACAGGTACATTAAAGAAAGAAACAGAGTCACTAATCCTGGCTGCGCAAGAACAAGCTATCCGCACAAATGCCATTAAGGCCAAAATCGAAAAATCCTCTGATGATACCAAATGCAGACTTTGCAAAGAAGCTGACGAAACTGTTGATCACATACTCAGTTGCTGTAAAAAAATTGCGCAGACTGATTATAAATTGCGGCATAATTCAGTAGCACAAATGATCCATTGGAATTTGTGCAAAAATTATAATATTAAAACAGCAACAAACTGGTGGGAACATCAGCCTGAAAAAGTCACAGAAAATCAGATGGTCAAGATCTTGTGGGATTTCCGTATACAAACTGACAAAATACTGGCGCATAATACACCAGACATCACACTGGTTGAGAAAAATAAGGTCACAATCATAGACATCGCAATACCAGGTGATAGCAGGGTCGCCGAGAAGGAACATGAAAAAATCGCAAGATACCAGGACTTAAAAATCGAAATTCAACGACTATGGCACAAACCAGCAGTGGTAATTCCAGTGGTAATTGGCACACTGTGTGCTATTCCAAAAGCACTGGAATTACATTTAAAACAGTTAAAAATTGACAAAATCACCATCAGTCAAATGCAAAAAGCCGCACTGCTTGGATCTGCACGCATATTACGAAAATACGTTACGACGTCCTAGGCCCCTGGGTGGGGCCCGACTAGTAACCAATGCCAAATCCGGCGAAACCACTGGCCGCTGTGATAGAATTGTATAATAATAATAATAATAATAATAATAATAACAACAACAACAACAACAACAACAACAACAACAACTCCGCCGTTGCCGGTCCCAAGCCCGGATGAGAAAGGAGGAGGGTCGGGGTCAGGTTGGCATCTGGTCCCGTAAAAAACCCCCCGCCAACCCATACAATATGGTGAAAAAAACAAATAAGAATTCCATACCGCATCGGTCGTCGCGCGGGTTAACAAGGGCCGCGGCGGATGTTGGGGTCCCTGGACATCCGTCGACAAGTGGGCTACAAGTGGACCGGCCAACAAAACGACAAAAATATAGTGCAGATGAAAACCGTGCCATAATGGCCTGTTACTACAACTCAGAGCCAGAAAAAAGAGGCTATTTAAAGCGAATGTATGAATTATGGAAACAACAATATCCAGATTCAAATGTTAGTGAACAACGACTAGCAGATCAAAGGCGATTTATTATACGGAATAAAGTGTTTAGTGAAGTTGAACATGAGGAAATTCAGGCAAATTGCAAAACCCAAAAAACAATATCACAAGCGGAAATAACTGATATTCAAGACACAACTAAAGACATTATAGTAGAACTCCCAGAAGAAGCTCTCGGGGAGGAAATAACATCACCACCACTAGAACCAGTTATCACTGAAGCAACTGATGAACTAACTCAAAAACAAAAAGAATTGAAGGATAAGATCATGGAGCATTTTCTGCTTAATGAGGAAAGGCAACGTTTACCATCACTAAAAACTGTGCCTAAGAAAATTTTGGCCCCTATCATGAAAATGGTTAATGCAGTGTTTTCAACAATTGAACCGGGATCCATCTTGGAAACAAACCAGTTAATGTACAGCGCAGCTGTAATAGTCACTAATGAACTAGGCATTAAAATTAAAGTACCTAGTCACACAACAGAAAAAGCATCAAAGCCAAAGTGGAAAATCCGTTTAGAACAAAAAATCAAAAAATTAAGGGCAGATGCTAGTAACTTAAAGAACATGCATGAGCAACGGCTTAAAAACAACAAAATCATAGATCGGCTAATCAGACGATATAGATTGGATACAAGAAACATCAATGAAGCTGTAGAGATTGTAAAACAGCAGATAACAGCAACAGCTAGAAAAATTGAAAGATATGAGGCACGAATCATCCAATATAAACAAAATCAGCAATTTCGATCAGACCAACGGCGTTTTTATCAAAGTCTTAATGTAAATGGTGACACCAAAAGTGAAAAACCAGAAAAACAGGCCACAGTTGAATTCTGGAAAGAATTGTGGGAAAATGCAAAGGACTACAACAAGGAAGCAAAGTGGATACAGGACTTTGAGAAAAGCATTGGCAACAAGCAAATGCAAGTATTAGAAATAACAACTGAGATGGTCAAAAATCGAGTTAAAAAGGTAAAGAATTGGACATCACCTGGAAAGGACCAATTACATGGTTTCTGGCTCAAATATCTGACCAGTTTACATGCAATATTGGCCAGGCAACTGAATGAAATTTTACAAAAGGGCCAAATTGATGAATGGTTGACAACTGGAAAAACATACTTGATTCAGAAAGATCCAACTAAAGGAACAACACCTGAAAACTACAGACCAATAACATGCTTGCCAACAACCTTCAAATTACTCACAGGCATTATTGCAGATAACATGATGGATTATTTGGAAACAAACAACATCTTGCCAGTAGAGCAAAAAGGCAACAAAAGAAGGAGCAGGGGCACCAAAGATCAGCTTCTAATTGATAAAATATTAGAAAATTGTAAGAACAGAAAAACGAACTTGAATATGGTCTGGATTGATTACAAAAAGGCATTTGACTCACTGCCACATAGTTGGATCATAAAATGCTTAGAAACAACTGGCATTAGCAAAAATATTACATCCTTTACTGAAAAGGCGATGAAACAATGGAGAACTGAGTTGGCAGTAGGGAATGAGATCTATGGAATGGTTAATATCAAGCGAGGAATTTTCCAGGGTGATTCACTTTCACCTCTTCTCTTCATCATCGCAATGATCCCACTATCAGTAATCTTAAAAAAAATGAAATTAGGCTACCAAACAGCCAAAGAAGCTGAAAAAATTTCACATTTACTATATATGGATGATTTGAAACTCTATGGAAAGTCAGAAATAGAAATCCAATCATTGACAAACACAGTCCGAGTATTCAGCACCGATATTTCAATGCAGTTTGGCATGGAAAAATGCGCCACTGTATCCATAAAAAGGGGCAAAATCACTGCATGTGAGGGAATTGAAATGCCCAAATGGCCAATTAATTAAATGCAAAGAAAATGAAGCCTACAAATACTTAGGCATTCTGCAGTTGGATAACATCAAGCATGGAGAAGTAAAAACTATTGTCAGGCGAGAGTACACCAACAGAGTTAGGAAAATTTTGAAATCTAAATTGAATGGTGGAAATACAATCAAGGCCATAAATACCTGGGCAATACCAGTTATAAGATACACAGCTGGTATAGTTAACTGGACACAAGCTGATTTGGACCTTTTGGACCGAAAAACCAGGAAACTAATGACAATGCACTACAGTTTACATCCACGTGGTGATACTGATAGACTGTACCTGCCCCGAAAATCAGGTGGCAGAGGATTATTACAAGTGAAGCAAACAGTTGAAGAAGAAAAACATGCACTGGCTGATTATTTAAAAGAAAGTCAAGAACATCTATTAATCGAAGTAAAGAACAAAAATCTATTGAAGGCCCAACAGACGAAACAAGAATACAGAAAAGATGTGATAAAATCAAGAATGGAGAGTTGGCAGAACAAAGCACTGCATGGCCAATTTCTGGAAAAAATAAAAGATAAAGTGGACAGTGAACAAACTTGGTTATGGTTAACAACAGGTACATTAAAGAAAGAAACAGAGTCACTAACCTGGCTGCGCAAGAACAAGCTATCCGCACAAATGCCATTAAGGCCAAAATCGAAAAATCCTCTGATGACGCCAAATGCAGACTTTGCAAAGAAGCTGATGAAACTGTTGATCACATACTCAGCTGCTGTAAAAAAATCACGCAGACTGATTATAAATTGTGCACAATTCAGTAGCACAAATGATCCATTGGAATTTGTGCAAAAATTATAATATTAAAACAGCAACAAACTGGTGGGAACATCAGCCTGAAAAAGTCACCGAAAATCAGATGGTCAAGATCTTGTGGGATTTCCGTATACAAACCGACAAAATACTGGCGCATAATACACCAGACATCACACTGGTTGAGAAAAATAAGGTCACAATCATAGACATCGCAATACCAGGTGATAGCAGGGTCGCCGAGAAGGAACATGAAAAAATCGCAAGATACCAGGACTTAAAAATCAAAATTCAACGACTATGGCACAAACCAGCAGTGATAATTCCAGTGGTAATTGGCACACTTGGTGCTATTCCAAAAGCACTGGAATTACATTTAAAACAGTTAAAAATTGACAAAATCACCATCAGTCAAATGCAAAAAGCTGCACTGCTTGGATCTGCACGCATATTAAGAAAATACGTTACGACGTCCTAGGTCCCTGGGTGGGGCCCGACTAGTAACCAATGCCAAATCCGGTGAAACAACTGGCCGCTGTGATACAATTGTATAATAATAATAATAATAATAATAATAATAATAATAATAATAATAACAACAACAACAACAACAACAACAACAACAATAATAATAATTATATCAATTCATCTTACCAACAACTTCCAAAAACCAATAATTGGCTCTTCTGCTCTCCATACATCATATTTGTATTTTATCCATCACTTTCTTCTCCCTCTCTCCTCCCACTCCCTACCTCCTTTCTTCCCGCTGTCATCCTTCCTTTCTCATCTTCCCCTTCCTCTCTCCTTCTCCTCCCTTTCCTTACCACTCCTCATTTTCTCCTCCTCTTCCCCCCCTTGCCCTCTCTCCTATCCCTCTCTTCTTCCCTTACCTTTCTCATCTACTTCTCACTCTTCGTCTAATTTACTTGGTGTATTTCAGTTTCTGAGCAAGCTCCATTTTATGTTGATGGTATTCATAATTCCTTTTCAATATACATATTTAATTTTTCACCTCTTTTTAGTAACCCCCCGATATAACAGAAAAGTATACATATATAGTCATAATTATCTTTATATAATTATACAACCTTACAAGCCTCCAATTTGTGATTTTGTCTTTTTATCACAATAACTTCCCACTGTAGATATATTTCATGTTCCCTCCATTTTTCCATACCTTGGATTAGATTACCCTTAATTGTCTTATAGATGGCAATCTTCACTGTTCAATGTTCGTTACACTTCCCTTAATGTATTATATAAAATAACAAGTGGTAAACATCTCACTTTGTTCCTCATCTTAAAAGGTCTATATATGTCCATGTTTCATATATTTTGATCCATGCTTAGTTGTCCTTCTATTGTCATATTCAATCAATTCGCAATTCAATTTAATTATCATGTTAAAAAAGTGGCTCACAAAACTCTGCTTTACAAACTCGCCATATCAGTTTCATATTTGTCCATATTCCATATATATTAACTTTTATTTAGCTATCTTTCCATTATCATATTCAACCAGTTAGCAATTCCATTTTATTATCATATTTAGGGATAAAGCCCTTATCTTAACATTATATTTTCCCATATAATAGTTTCTAATCTGGTTTTTTCCTAGTAAGTCTTTTGTCCCACTTCTCTGTTCCTGTCTTCTCCCTTTTCTTTATTTTGACACATCCACTCCCTTCAATTTTCCCCAGGTCACAATCAAAAGAATATTTTATATTTCTTTTTGTTGGAACATAATCTCCTACTTCAATTTTCATTATGCCACTAACAACCTCCGAAACCATCTTTGTCTGCTTTTTTCCCCTTTTGTTGGGACACCTCCCCTTTTCACAATTTTCCCTACACCACTGCCGGGACCAAGGAAGTTTTATTTCCCTCTGTTTCTACCCCTTCAATGTCTTGCCCCTCTTCTTCTTTGAGTTCTTCTTTAGCTATCTGCTTCTCTGAATTCAGAATTCTAATTAGGCTTGATATTAATGATTTATGCATATTTTTTTATAATTTCACATAGTTCTTCAAATTCCCAGTTTTCCATAGTAAACATCCATAGAATTCTTGTCATATGCACGTGTGGGTTGCAGTGTAACCCAGAAACGTGTAAAAAGTATGTGCAATTGAAAGTATATATGTAATTATCTAGGGAAGACATGATAGCAGTGTTCCAATATCTCTGCTGCCACAAAAAAGAGGGAGTCAAGCTATTTTCCAAAGCACCTGGGGGTAGAACAAGAAGCATTGGGTGGAAACTAATCAAGGAGAGAAGCAACTTAGAACTGAGGTGAAATTTCCTGACAGAACAATTGATCAGTGGAATAACTTGCCTTTTTAAGAAGATGTTGGATAACCATTTGTCTGAAATGGTATAGGGTTTCCTGCCTAGGCTAGAAGACCTCTAATGTCCCTTCCAACTCTGTTATTCTATGCTATTGTTATTTCATTCAATTTTATAGCTGACCATCTTAATCCAATGAAAAATTATTTTAGGGAAACTATGTCCAAAAGTGTGCATATAGTTTCTGGATATATTTTGTTTGCTAAATTTAGCCTTGCTTTAGAATTTCGTAATTGATCTATATTTTGAAGAAGGGGAAAGAATAATTTTACTAGAAAATAGTGTCCTTTATTGAACAATATACTTATGTTACTGGAAAATTTATACCATCATTGTGTTATTCTTTCATGAATGCACCTTTAAATGTAATGTCACTGACACTGTAAATTGCTTAGAAACTAATGGCAAAGATATAATAGAGGACTTATTCTATCATATATATCAATATATAATACTAATTTATAAATAGCATTTTAAGGTTTTGAATAATGCAAACTGCATAGAAACTCATGATTAGTACACAATAGGTTACAGATTTTTTTTTAAAAAAAAAAACTACAGATGTGAGGCAGGGTTCAATTTTTGTGTGTAAAATAATAGTTTAAAAGGTGTAATAGAAGGCCATTTGGCTTACAATCTATGTAACTATGACATGATAATGCTGAGCAAATCTATGTAGAAATTTGCTGAGCAAATTTGGGGGGAAACTTTATTAACACTCAAAAGAGTTAAGTTGCTCTTAATTACAGATGGAGAGAGAAGAACAATTTGCTGGTCAAAACCAAGGGAGTAATTTGTTAATGAAAGAAAAACAATGATAATCACACTCTTTATAATACAGCTCAATTGTCCAAGCTTGATTTTTTTTAAAAAAAATCTTAGCATAGAAATGAAAGCTGGATAGAGAAAATGAGTATATGCATGGGCCAAAAAGGAGCAAGGTTTCTATTATAATTCTTTACTTGCGAGCTTTGCTACTGGGCTGTGAAAATAAAAGCAAAAGAAGCAGGAAAAGACTGTTTTGCTACTACCATACTGCTTATTCCACTCGACTCTTAGACCAGTTTCCAATGGTTATTTGAAGTCACCCATTACTTTTGAAGTTGTAGTCACATCTTCCCTTAATTTTAATGCCCGACAGTGTAAACTACATGTTAGCTTTTTTGATTGCACATTGTCCTGATTTCCCCAAATTCTGTGCTTACCTTCTCCTTAGGGTTCACACACTGATGTGGTATATTGGAAGAAGTTCTACCAATGTAGTCTTTTGCCATATCCATATCTCTCTTTCCACTTAAAAAAAAGAGAAACTTTTTCAGACATCCTGATTGGCTTCCTAAGTATAATCTTGCCTGTTCTCCCTGCTTTTCTACGAATAGGTATCTGTTACCATGGCTTATGAGTGCAGCTTGTAGCTTGCATTATTGAAGGACCACTCAGTGTTTTCTACAGCAGCATTGACAATGTTGTCATAACAATTATTCCCAACTGAAGCACCACATTTCAGTTTTGATCAAAGAGAGGCCTTGAATGCATGGCCTATGCCTGCATTAGCAGAAAATCCTTCTGTTGTGACAACATGAACCTAGCAATGCATCACTGAGGCATGTAGCGTTTTCTCTTCTTCCTGTTAAAGCAAAAACAAGTTTGGGTCTTTAATTTCAGATCACCCCATTTTTCCCCTGTAAATGTTTGAAGGACCCTTGTAGATCTGGAACTGTATAACAAATTCAGAGAAATAATGTTTTGGCAAGTGACACTCACAGCTGTTAGCGTGATTTAAAAGATGAGGAAAAATTGGTTCTATAGAAATAGATATCATTTCCATATAAGGATGCTTTCTTTCCCATTTCCACAAATTTTAAGAGGGACTTCAGGCAAATATTTTATTAGTGAATATCCCCTTTCCCCTCTTGGTGAATTATTCATGATTTGTTGTCATAGCAATTCTTTTTTCCTTAGTACCTTCTGTGAAATCCAAAGCTGATATCGAACCCAGTTGCTTTCCCCTCAAATTTCACTCTATTTGTTGAAGGACACATTAAAAGCCTGGTGATACCATGGCTATAGTTTAGTTCAGTGCCTCTAAGTGTGTTAATCTACAAGCAGTTTTCAGATGAAGATCTTAAACCCTACCTCTAGGGGTGGTATTTCTGTCCTATGTATCTGCCTGTTCTAAGTGATTGATTGAGGGTCAGTAAAATGTTATGGATTTCAATTTTTTTTTAAAAGTCCACTTAAATATTTCCCCAATGGAACCTGCCAATGGCATTCAATGGGAATTCCATTTATCACATTAAATATATAAGGTGACAGAATATTAGTGCTTTTCTTAAAAAGAAGTGTAAAAACTCTTGTCTTGGAATCTTTGCAGTTACTTCCCTGCCATTTGCTTGACAGGTATGGAACAATTGAACTTCAACTAGATTTAACAGTAGACTTCACAAAACTTCAGCAACGGTTGAGGGGATAACAATGAAATATGTATCTATACATGAATCCACTTGAGGCTTGATAAATTATGCTTAGTCAACTCAAAGTTAAACATTTGTGAGCTGAAATGAAGAGAAGTCTAAGTGCTCACAGCATGGATCTGGTAGGTATATAATGTAACAGGCAATAATATCTTCAAAGTAAATAATAGTTGTATATTTATATGTTGTGGCTCGGTAGGAGCCTTTGGAGCTGCTATCAGTGAGTGGTTTCAGGATGCTCCCGGGAGAAGATAATGAGCAGCTGTTGCTCATTAGGGTCCTCTCCTGCAGATAAAAGACTGATGGTGCCATGCCTTAGTTGCAGAAGTCAACGTCGTTCGTCGTTCGTTTGTTCGTGAGTTCAGTTACGTGATTCAAAGAGGCACTTGGATAAGTGATTTGCTTTCTGTAAACCTGGTTTGCTGTAAGAGTTTTGTTTTTGCATTTGCTGTGTAACTTTTTGCCAGAGACTTTATTTATGTTTACTTTGGGCTCGCAGCCAGCTTGAGCCGGGACTGATAAAGATATTTCCTTTGAAGTTCTGTCTGGTTGTCGTTTGTGAACAAGCAAGGAGGGGAGTCAGAACAGTTTGACTTCTGCCATGACAAACCTCCATTCATAAAAATATGGAGCAGCTTTACGCTGACAACGCCAGAGTGACACAGCAAATAGCCGTATTGGCTGACCAAATTGCTCAGCTGCAGAGAGCTGCAACCCCCCCCCCCCAGCCAAGGAGGAAGTGCCCAGTAGCCATGCCGGATAAATTTGATGGGAGTCAGGCCATGTTTGCCGTGTTTCTGGGACAATGCCAGCTGTTCCTGAGTTTGAGAGTAGAGGACTTTCCCACTGACCAGACAAAGGTGGGATTTATTATCAGTTTGCTCTCAGGCACAGCTGCCCGTTGGGCTACCCCCTTGTTAACCCAGCCTAGCCCTTTGTTGGATGACTTCCAGGGTTTTTGTCAATACTTTAAACGTATGTTTGAGGATCCTATTAAGGGGAAAATATCAACCAGATGTCTGAAGTCACTGCAGCAGAAGCTCAGCACGTCATCTGTCCATCTCTGTACGTGACACTCGAGGTCTGACAGAAAACATTTTCTCAAACCAATGTACCTCAACTTAAAAACTTGTTTGATTTGTCCAGAAATCAAGATCAAGTCAAGTGAATAGTAACTTTGCCTAATATAAATGAAATTCAACTAAAGTTCCCTTCCTACAGCCAAATCTCCTTAATTGCTGCTCCATTCTTAAACATGACAACTTGGAAATATTCACGATTTTAAATAAAATTTAACTGTACTTCTTAGTTCTGATAGACAGATACTGAAAAACTCTCACAGATTCATGCATATTCTTGTCTCTTGTTTTTCTAATAAAAGTTTGTATACAACTTGTATAAAAGTTTTGCAATCCTTAGAAATCACCAGAAGAGAAATAGCCAGAAGATTAAATCCAGTCCTAAGGCCCATGCTGCTTCAAATGGAACTCCTCCCTTAGGATACTTCCCTTATATCAACAGGCGGCAATAGTGATACATGGAACTCCTATTAAAGTCACCAATGACAGTTCTTCATCAAAGGAGAAAAGCTGAAGATCTTTCTTTTGGTCTTCACAAAAGAGAAAATATCTATACAAAGTCAAGCAGTTCTTTTCCAAGCAGCTTTGTCCAAAAGAACAGATTAGACTGTTAAATTGGGATTTTCCTACTTTCTCTGCCCCTACCAGATTGGCTCAATTTATTATTTTCCATTTCAAAAGAAATAGCAAATACAGTCAGACCCAAGTTACATTGACCATATTTCTCTACATTACTTCTTTCCCCAAAAGATGCTGAACACCATTTCTTCTGCCTAAGTGATGTCAGGGGTTGGGATTTTGAGTCAAGTTGACCTCTAAAAATCCCCATTACTGAAAGTCACCGATCTTGATAAAGAAGGATTCAGAATTTGGTCCTCAGAACCAGAAAAATGTGTTTTGTCTGTGTGTGTGTGTGTGTGTGTGTGTGTGTGTGAGAGAGAGAGAGAGAGAGAGGGAGGGAGGGAGGGAGGGAGAGGGAGAGGGAGAGGGAGAGGGAGGGAGGGAGGGAGGGAGGGAGGGAGGGAGGGAGGGAGGGAGAGAGAGAGAGAGAGAGAGAGAGAGAGAGAGAGAGAGAGAGAGAGAGAGATGAATTCATTCAAATAGTGATTTTCTAAATTTCTTATGCTGACCAAAAACTGGAAACGAAGGGAAAAGCAGATGCCATTTTTTGGGAACATATGTCCATTTATATACACTATGCTTGATTCTGTCAAGTTTGATTTGTGTGTGCCAGACTTCTCTAAATTTAAACTGATTAGGATCAATTTCCTTTTTTTTAAAAAAAAAAAAAATCTATTTTATTCATTTTCACATTCCATTTTACAATCACTTATATACAGGGTATTTGCTATAAAAGAAAAAAAATATATAAAAAAAATAAAAAAAAATAAAAAAGAAAACACAACTCATCATTCACAACCCCACCTGACACTTCCATCCTCCATACACCCCATCTACCCCCTCCAACTTTCCTTTCCTCCCTCTAACGCTCCCCTCCTACTTCCCTTTCCCCTCAAACCTTCCTTCTCCCCTTACTCCCAACACGCCCTCCTTACATTCCCCTTACTCCTTCCTTACTCCTCCCTCCTCTTTCCCTCTACCTCCCTCCTTGGTGTATTCCTTTATTCAAGTGTTGTTTATTATAATCTAATAAAAAGTAAAATAAACCAAGGAAAAAAAATATAAAGAAAGAAAAGAGAAAAAAAGGGAAAAAAAAGAACAACCGTATATAAGTGCATTCTTGTTCTTATTGCGACTATGTTAACACCCACCCACCCCCCATAAATCCCCATCCCTACTCCTCCCGACTTCCCAGGGCCCACACCTGGCACTGCCTTCTATCTAAAGTATCTTATGTTCGTATGGATTAAAAATAAAAGTAATATATTAAAGGAAAAAAAAACCAAAAAAAAAATAGAAAAAAAAAAAAGAAAAAAAAAAAAATAGAAAGAAAAAAAAAATAAAATCTTTGTGTTAAGCTCAGCCCCCCATCTTTATCTATGCTTAAATAGTATAAGTCATTCTATCTATATTTTATTCTCGTCTCTTGCTTCTTTGTTATTTACCCTGACCTCCTGTAGACTCTCCCATTCCTCTTCCTTAACCTTGTATTCAGATAAACATTTATCCAAATTTGTATAGACATCAATATACAATCTAACTCAAACATAATCCCTTCTAGTAAAATTTAAGCAGCGTGGATCATTCCACATATTCAAATATTACTTTACAGAAGAATAATCAAACTTTCCCTTTCTTAACCTTAATTTCAAACAATAATTCAAAATAATCTGACCAAACTTTCCCTTCTTAGTAAAATTTAAGCAGTGTGGATCAAGTATTACTTTACACAAAAATCAGTTTGCATTCTATCTTGAAATGATCCCGACCAGCTTTCCCTTCTAATAGGATTTAAACAACGTAAATCATTCAGTATATACATTCAGTATCACCCCACCAATATACGTAAATCATTCCGCATGCATTTTACCCTCATCCCTTGCTTCTCAAATATTTGCCACTATCAAATTTATGCAAACATTAGTTTAAAATCTAGCTCAAAATAATTTCACCAAGCTTTCCCTTCTAATAAAAATTAAATAGCATAGATCATTCCACATATTCAAATAATAGTTTCAGCAAGAATCAGTTTACCTTCTATTTTAAAATAATCTCTTCAAACTTTCCCTTCTAACAAGATTTAAACAGCGTAAACCATTCTGCATGCATTTTACATATATACATTCAATATCACCCCACCAATAAATTCCGCTTTTTCTGCCGGAGAGAGGTCGCAAACCCCCATTCAATCCACAACTTTAGTGAATATTTTAGAATGTCTAAATCCTCAAACTCCGCTTTTCTGCTTCTCCGAGGGAGGGGGAGCTACCCCCTCCATCTTGCAGCCATGTGGTCTGTTGCTTGCCTTCTCCTTCGGCTTGTCTCTCCTCTTTTCCAAGTGAATCAGGAAGTCCCGCCTTCAAAGTCTTGTAATAGAAGTCTCGAGCCTCCGAAACAGAATTGAGACGAAGTCTTTGATTCTCAAATGTGACCGTAATGCCGGCTGGGGCCTCCCATTTATATTGAATCTGATGATTTCTAAGCTCTTTAGTTAAAAAGGTATAGTCCCTTCTTGCCTTTAACATCTGGAAAGGTATTTCTTTGAAGACAATCAAGTTCTGGCCATCAACTCTCAAACTATTATTGTAAAATTTTTGCATGATCGCGTTTCTGGATTCTTTTGTGGAGAAATATATAATTATGTCCCTCGGGAGCTGTCGCTGTTCCGCTACCAACGAATTCTGGCGATAAATTTTCCGAATCTGCCAATCAAAGTTAAGTCCCGGGCTTCCCACCGCATGGCTGAGGGCTTCAACAAAGGTCTGTTTCAGATTCTCTCGCTCCTTTTCGCGGAATCCTCTGACTCTTATTGCGAATGCCTTCTTATTAAAGTTTATCATAACGAGCTGTTCTTGAGTGTCTCTAATTTTTTGTTGTAATATTTGAATATTAGTAGTCAAATTAGAATTAGCCTCTTCCAAACTTTCTAATTTATTCTCTATTTCAGCGGTATAATCTGACAGGGCAGACACGGCTGCAAACGTATTCGCCTTCATTTGGTCAATTTTAGACTTTAAATCACCATATAGCTCCAATACAAATTCCTTAATTTCTTGTTTAAAATCATTAAACATTTGAAAAAAAAATTCCTGTGTTAAGAATTCTCCAGTAGAGGGCGTAGGAGACAAGGGCTGCGATGCCAGTGTAAATTCTTTAAGTTCATTCACAGATTCTTTAGGCACATTTGTAGAGAGACGCTTCTATTTTGACCTGGGTGCCATTATAAATAAACAAATAAACAGCGCTTTCGCTCCCCTCTGTTTCCAAAAAAAGAAAAAAAAAATTATTTTGTTAAGGAGCGGTCTGCAGGAAGGTAAAACCGGCTACGTACATCCCCTATGAGAGAGAGAGAGAGAGAGAGAGAGAGAGAGAGAGAGAGAGAGAGAGAGAGAGAGAGAGAGAGAGAGAGAGAGAGAGAGATGAATTCATTCAAATAGTGATTTTCTAAATTTCTTATGCTGACCAAAAACTGGAAACGAAGGGAAAAGCAGATGCCATTTTTTGGGAACATATGTCCATTTATATACACTATGCTTGATTCTGTCAAGTTTGATTTGTGTGTGCCCGACTTCTCTAAATTTAAACTGATTAGGATCAATTTCCATAGTAAGTTGCATTTTTTTCCCCAAAAGGCAGAAAAATATGTATGCACATTTAAGAATATTTGGCTAATAAGTGCATTTTGAGATACATTATTAATATGGGCGTTCTTGACATTATTGGGATTGCATTTTTTTTTAAAAAAGTACAGATAATGATATTTCAATTCACATACACTTTGGTAGTGCAAATTAAATGAAACACATTTCTCCTCCATTCCTCCTTCATTTTTGCTTTGCATGATAATTTTAGCTCCCTTTACTATGTGCCTGATAAGGAGACATGTTTTGTGTAAATTTTATTGATTTCCCACTTGCCCACAATTCAAAAATCAGGGTGGAATGGAACCAGTGGTGGGTTTCACATTTTGTTACCACTCGTTTGCCGCATGTGCGCTTGCTTGCTTCGTGCATGCTCCCCCTCCATGCATGTGCCCGACCTTCTGTGCATGTGCTTTGCTCATGTGTGCCTTCCGCACATGCACCTGGCATCAAAAACGTGCCTAAATAGGATGGCATAGAGCCGGGGGGGGCATCCGTGATTTCTGCTACCAGTTCAAATGAACTGGTCCAAACTGACTGAATACCACTTCTGAATGCAGCATATTATCACAGTGTTTTTCAAGCTTGGCAACTTTCAGATATATGGACTTCAATGCCCAGAATTGCCTAGCACTGGCTGGGGAATTCTGGGAGTTGATGTCCACACATCAGAAAGTTGCCAAGCTTGAGAAATACTGAATTACTACAGCTGTAAAAAATGTCTGGAGCCCATATCTTACAGTTTACCTGTCAATTATACTTGTAGAAACTACTGTTCTGTTTACACTAAACTTCTGCAGTATATATCAGCTGAAGGCATCCCCATTTTCCACCCATTTTGAAGATACAGTGGCCTCATTATATCTATTCATCTTTGGGAAGTTTAGTTCAGATTACATTTTTATTTAATAGGGCAGTTGTTCTGCTTTTCCCATAGACCTGGTGATATCTTGGAAATAAATGAGAGCAATGTCCTCCCTCTTCCTGTGCAGAGAATCCAAGGCATATTTCTCAATACATTGGCTCTCCATTCCATCTCTTGTAGTAGCTTCAAAACCACAAAGTTGAATGAAGTGAAAAATCAATACAGTCATTTTTTTTTGCAGTTTATAGAAACATGAACGGTAGAGCCACAAAAGGGCATGTTTGTATTTTTTTTTCCTTGGACAGCACAAAGAGTTCTCTCTTCTCCCCTCCCCACTTCTCTTAATAATCATGTGAAGGACAGCAGAGAGCATATTTCCTATAAATTATTTGTGATTCTTGGAGCATCTTTAAAGAACTGAAAGCTTGAAAATAACCTTACAGAACAGTCTTAGTGCTTGTATTTTAGTGGGTAGGGTAGCATTATAGATAGAGATGCCCATTTAATTTGGGGATTCTGCCCCTTCTCTGCCCATCTAAAAAATCGCAAAGTTATTTTCTCACCTGTACCTGGTAACCCCTTTTCATCTTTTTTTAATTTTTATTTTGCTCATATTCAAGATACAAAGTATAGAAACCAACAGCTAGGAGAAACTCAGATGTGCTGCTGTTGGAAACTATACCCAACCCTCATTTCACTGTCTTTACTGTTTTCATTTCTAATAAACACAAAGTTGCCTTGTTTGATTGTTCTCTTAAAGAAAATAGATAGACGTTAGTTAGTTAGTTAGTTAGTTAGTTAGTTAGTTAGTTAGTTAGTTAGTTAGTTAGTTAGATAAATAGATAGATATGGATGGGTAGATAGAAAAATAGAGATATATAGAACGATAGTTGATAGATTGATAGGTAGGTAGGTAGGTAGGCAGGCAGGCAGGCAGGCAGGCAGGCAGGCAGGCAGGCAGACAGACAGACAGACAGACAGACAGATATAGTGCTGGGTTGACTGACAAGTTTGCTCTCTCTAGTCACCTCTATTAATGTCTTGATTGGTCTCTGCTCTTGCCCCCAGACCAAGTCTGCAGTCTGATCAACATGGCAGATGAGGTCATACCTAGTAACAATCAGGTGCGAAGCAAAATTATGCCTATATTTGATTGAAAGTGACTAAGAAGAGGAGTATATTTGCATATTACACAATCTATGTGCATATTTAAATAAAACAAGATCCTCCTTTGGGTATTTCCCTGGAGATATGAAGATGGGTACTTCTATTATGCAACACATGCTAACTCTATGATAATTTGATGTCGTTGCCCATGCTACTTGCCTTAGGTCGCCTCAGATGTTTTCTCTCCACTTTACCATACTCGGTTTTTTCATCCATTTCCTTCTAAAATGTATACCTTACACACATGTTCCTTCTATAGTGATTTACAGCTATCACCTTGAAAAGCCAGAGATCTAGTATACAGCTCTAAGTCCAAATCCTAGAACTATTCGAAGAGAAATGAGATCAAAACCGCATAGTGGCATAAAAATTATTCATAATGGTCTTATTGTATACATAGATTGGAACAACCTCTTCGCTGAGTAAATCAGTAGCTAATGATATATGAATTTGCTGCCTTGGTCTTTTGATTACTTTTGCTATTACAAAGACAATCAAATTATGATTATTTTCATTGCAACATACGTAAATATAGGCTGATATAAAATGTAAATACAGGTTTTCACATTCTTTTTAAAAACTGTTTCATAACAATTCACATTCTCAATTTTTGTGAATTTGGCTTTAGAAGAAAAGCCAACAAACTTGAAGAATGTATATCCTGCAGAAAGGTTCTGCCTATATAGAAGTTTTGCTCTGTTTGACTTAAGGCCAATTGCATATGCATAATTCTTTAATTATCACATATGGTAGTTTTTCACTTTAGTTTAATCTCTAGAAATATAGCATACATTTGCTGAGACAAACACAGCACTTTACAGATAACGCAGTGTGTGGAAAGCTGCCAGCTTCACTAGACCTGTTGAGTTTCTTCCTTCACAGGCAATTTCCTCTGTCTTGGAGAAGTATTTCATTTGGTTCTATTCCTGGTTGGGAATGTCTTAGGTAATGAAGGAGTAGATGGAGGGTAATCTCTGACAGGATGTTGTTTCCCCTGTTGCCTTTTGTAGTAGATAGGTACCCTGCCAACAAAAGTGCGTATATTCAAGGTGATGGTTTTCCCAGTTGCAATGTATGGCTGTGAGAGTTGGACCATAAGAAAGGCTGAGCACCAAAGAATTGAGGCCTTTGAACTATGGTGCTGGAAAAGACTCCTGCGAGTCCCATGGAATGCAAGGCGATCAAACCTGTCAGTCCTAGAGGGGATCAACCCTGACTGCTGCTCAGAAGGCCAGATCCTGCAGATGAAACTCAAATACTTTGGCCACCTAATGAGAAGGAAGGACTCACTGGAGAAGAGCCTAATGCTGGAAACAATTGAGGGCAAAAAAAGAAGGGGATGACAGAGAATGAGGTGACTGGATGGAGTCACTGAAGCAGTAGGTATGAGCTTAAATGGATGGTAGACAGGGACGTGCAGTCACTAGAGGCAAGGGAGGCGGAGCCTCACCAGTCTCCTCAGGAAAAAGAAAGAAATTTAAATATTTTTTTTAAATAATTAAAGCCAAGATAGTTGCTACCAGATTCCAAGTCACAGTGGCTTGGTATCTGCTTAGTGTTAACCAAAGCAGGACACGAGAGAACTCGGGGCCTCTTTTCCATAAGGAATTTTTCGCCTTCTAAAAGTTAAGAAAGAGTTAAAAGGCAAAAAAGTTCAGATGCAAAAGAGGCACTAATTCTCCCGCCTCCTGATCTGGAAGCAGTGAATCATGTCTTCTTGAGCACGCTTACGTTGGGCAGGTTATTTCGGAGGGCGTGCTTCAGAGGAGAGAGGAGTGGGGGAGAAGGAGGAGGCTCGCTCTTTGCTGCAGACCTGGGCGCTTGGCGGCTCCCGCAATGCAAAGTGCCCTGCCGCCCGCCCGCTGCCCCGGCCTGCTTCTCCAGGCTCCGCCGCTGGAAGTCCCGGATCGCCTCTGGGGGAAGGCTGGGTGAGAAGTGGAGCGAAGCTTCTCCGCGGCCTCCCAGCGCTGTGCAGGGGCTCTCACAGGAGCTTCGCTCCACTTCTCATCCAGCCTTCCCCCAGAGGCGATCTGGGACTTCCAGCGGCGGAGCCTGGAGAAGCAGGCAGGCGGCAGCATCGGGGGCGATGGGGCACTTTGCATCGCGGGAGCCGCCAAGCGCCTTTGCTGCAGACCCGGGCGCTTGGCTGCTCCCGTGATGCAAATTCCACACACACCCCGCTGAGGCTGACCGCTGCCCTGCTTCGCTGCTTCGCAAAAGGATGCCCAGCTGAGCCTCACCAGGTATAAACCTCACCGCACGTCACTGATGGTAGAGGACAGGAAGGCCTGGAGGAATGTTATCCATGGGGTCGCGATGGGTCGGACGCAACTTCGCAACTAACAACAGCAACACATAGATAGGTTTCTTGCCTGTACTATAGAGTAAGTTTTACTATAGTTTCTTTTGAATTTAGAAGCAATTGTTGTTCTTTTGCTTTGTAACAAAACAATACAACTTACTACAGGGCGGGGCATAACCTTTTCCTAGGGGGTCACAGCAAGATCGACAGCAGTTTACAACTTCCGCGACACCTCATTTTAAAGCCCATAAAAAACTGAATTGAATGAGCGATTAAATGTTAAATTTGCTTTAAGAATGGCTGGAAAATTCGATTCGGAAGAACAAAGGATCATTGACAGAATAAAATGCATTGCCTTTCGAGAGGCTCGGGATGCTGGAGCCAGATCTCAATTCGCCAGATCTCAATCCGGCAGAGAACATTGGGGCCATAATTAAGGATGAAGTGGAAGCTCTGATGATTCAGGAGCAAGGTCAAAATCGATATTCGGTTGAAACTTTGAGAATGAATTTGGAAACTGTGTTGAAAAATCTGGAAAATCGAACGGAACTGTTTGAAGATTTGTTGTGTTCTTATCCACCTCGTTTGAATGCTGTTCGAAGGGCTAATGGTGGTCATACTGACTATTAAATCGTGTCAATAAACTCAGTTTTTGATGGGCTTTCGAATGGTGTATGAATTATTTGTGTTGTTATTACAAGTGTTGCTGTGACCCCCTAGGAAAAGGTTATGCCCCGCCCTGTATTTTGAAATGTGTGATATGGAGGAGCTTATGACCTAATGAATTGTTCACATCTTTAATTATAATCCTATTAATTTGCAAAATCTATCAGTTTCACAGAGAAATCAGTACCAGTTGAACTTTTGTAGTGGATGTCAAAAAGTTTAAAAATTCTCTCTCTCTCTCCATCTATCTATCTATCTATCTATCTATCTATCTATCTATCTATCTATCTATCTATCTATCTATCTATCATCTATTTTTTATCACAAAATGTAGTCCTAGATGGATAGTTCTGTTTCTAGACTTGGTTTCTTTCACATGGTTTAAGCGATTCATAAATCTGCTGCATTGTATTTTGACATTAATAATTTTAGTTATTAAAATCTGCACAAAAATTATTTTAAGTCCAGATTTAATGTTTTTTGTATTTTAATATGTTGTATAGTGGGTTTTTTTTACAATGATTGAACTACAATCTGCTGTACAAAATTCAGAGCCATGTAACATTTGAAGGACATCTCCATTCTGATTGTCAAGTTACTCAAGGTGATATGGATCAGGTTCAAGGTCTATGAACCTTTAAAAGAATAAAATCCTGAATGCTCTCTATCCAGCAATATTTGGCTTCAGTGATTCATAGTGCTATTAGATTCCACACTAACGGTAGCTCCAAACACACTTCAAAGGCAGACCTACACTGAGCCAATTAACAGAATCCCATGAGCAATTACTTAAACATATATGGTAGCTGCAAGTGTGAAATTTTGAAAAGGAAAAAAAAAGCTTGCTCTACATTTTCATCCTGCTGGCAACAATCCAGTTGCCAAAGAGAAGAGTATGCCAAGAGGCAGAAAATACTTGATGCTTGATCAATTGTGCCTTTTATAGCCCAGTTCCTATATACTTTATGTGCTGTGTTATAGAAAGATTTTGCACACAGAAAAAAAAAGAACAAAACCATAATGAGTCACATACACTTGGAACATTGCAGACGCTAGAAATCATAGAACATTCTTCCTCAATTTGGTGTGGGGAAGTTGTTAGTTGTTAGCTGGGAATGGTGGGAACTGTAATTTATTATGTGAGGCAGCCATAGACTTTGTCTTTGATAGTTGTCTAAAAAGCAAATTATAATAGAGGCTTAGCATGTGTCCCATCTTCATAGACTAAAGGGCACAACTCCATAGTGTTTTACAAAAAAAACCATTTTAATACTCTTGGAAATATGATTGTAGACTAGCTATATATAAGGAAAGCTGGAAAGCCACCTGTTACAGCAATCTTCAAAGACAATTTTAGTGAAACTGAATTTGCTGAGACTGAAAACTCTACATAAATTGTACTTCTCAGAATACCCTCTGATTTTACCTCCTTATGTTGAAAAAAAACCAGCCCCATGTTTCATGATGTTATTTGTAATTCTGGGGAAAGGTAATTAATAGAAGGGAATATCTATAGCTCAGGGTTGTACTGTGGAGTTCCTGATGCTCTCTGAACTTAGTGATTTGCTTGAGGATATTTCATTACACAACTAGGTAGCAACAGGTAAGTGTGAGTGAGTGTGGGGTTTGCTACATGAACAGGCATTCTACCTGAACAGCACTGAATTAAACTTATTTACACTGATCTTACCTAGGTGAGTATTGAAATGACGGCAGGTAAACAATTAAGCTTAGAGAGCCCCAAGAACTCCAAAGATATTCAGGTTTATTCTGATAAATAATAACTTGCATTCCCAAAGGTGCTTTTTCAAAAGGCAACTGGACTTTGTTTTTCCTTGAAGGCATTTCGCTTCTCATCCAAGATGCTTCTTCTTCTTCTTCTGAAGCTTCTTGGATGAGAAGTGAAATGTCTTCAAGGAAAAACAAAGTCCAGTTGCCTTTTGAAATAGCACCTTTGGGACAATCATGGTCCGGATGACTGAGAATCTCCACAGACAATAACTTGCATTATAACCAATCCCCTTATTAATATTTTCTTTATCAAAGATATTTATGGTTATAACCTTCCTGAAACAGATTTTTTTTTTGCTTTGGACAGCAATATGGGGGTATGCAGTGGACCCCTTGCATAAAACTCTCTTGTTCAGAAAAACTTACCCACCAAAGGTAATCAGAACAGTGTAGAATAGAGCTTTCTTTAAGGCTTCAGTCCTCTTCTTCAATAAAGATGGTCCTTAAATGATATCTCCTTCAAAATACAATCCATTCATTATATATTATATATTCAGAAAGAGCCAACTTGTTCTTTCTTCATTAGATGATGTGATTATATTTTCATGCTCTTGTATCTAAAATGTTCTACTGCTATAATAAAGGGAAGCTGCATCTCTCTCTCTTTCTCTTTCTCTCCCTCTCTTTCTGTGTGTGTGTGTGTGTGTGTGTGTGTGTGTGTGTGTTGGTACTTAGTGAAGTAACCAATTAAAATTAAAGATTTTCTTCCCAACAATGGAAAGAAAGTTTTATCAATCCCTCCCGTGAAGTGATTTCAGCCATATCAAAGGTAATTTGGCTGTTTCAGTCCATGCCTTGCATTCATTTCTGAATACTAATTTTTCAGAACCAATGTCTATTAATATCATAGCTGGATCAAATGTAAATATGATTTTGTAACTAGATTGCTAGAATTTGCTCAGCGTTGACCTGTGACATTTGCTTATGAAAAAAATGGACATGCTTCATTGCTCCATGCTGACAGAGAGCATGTTCAATTAAGCTTACATTATACAAGACTGTGCAGAACATCACATATGGAAATTAAACCTTTTCACTATCCATCTGCATCTGAACATTCATAAATTGAAAGAAGTGTGAAGGAGCTCTACTCAATCAATTTCAGCTTCGTTCATGGCTTGGTTATTTTATGCATGTCAATATACATTTATTTAATTAAATGTGGTTCAGTAAGCATTAGCAGGAATGAAACAAGGCAAACCTTTAGACTGCTAGCCTTGTATACCTTATATAACTACGTAAGACACTGACAGGAGAAAAAGCACACCCTTCAGGGAGAGAGAAAGAGAAGGACGAAGGAAAGAAGAAAAATAATAAGAAGAAAGATTGATGGAGATGAAGCTCTGGCTGAAGCAAGAACTGTTGTGTACATTATCATAATTATCTTCCATGCTGTGTGACTTCAAAGCAGGATACTAAAAGCATCATTAGTTTTTCCTTGATGATCCATCATAAAACTAACAATTGCAAGAATAAGGTAACAAACATGCTTTCGTTTTGGTATAAACAGAGTGCTCAGTGTTGGGCATATACTCTCTGTCAGCTGGAGGGCGTATATTTTTGCACTCTAGGTAGGTAAGTGGAAAGTGCTGCACAGATGACTAAAATTCCCTAATGAAGGTCAATGCTTTTCAACCTGATCTTCTGCTTTTCGAAACATTTATTTTCAGCCTTAAATGCCAGCTCTACAACAAGTCTCTGTTTGTCTTTCTTCCTCTAGCCTTTGTTTTGTGGTACAGAAGCTTAGGGACACCTGCTGAACCCTCTATTCAGCAGCTCCAACCACATGCACCACATAAGTGGTTTAGACAAGAGAGGAGACTTTTTCCATCAATGGCATTTGGTAATGGAAGACCCCACACAATGCCTGGATGTGCAGAGCTGTGAAGTGCTGATAATGATGTCCAGGGTGTTAATTAAGTTTCCTGCCAACATTGCTTTTGATTCACTGCATTTCAGCTCCTGGGAAAAAGAATACAGCAATGGTCTGAAAAGTTACACAGTGCTATTGAACAACAGACAGAGTGATTCATGAGCCCTGAGCTGGCTGGGTGGGTAAGTGGTGGGTGGGTGGGTGGTAGTTCAGTACATAGTTAGCTTACCTTTTCTTGGACACCCTAATCTTCTTCTGGGAGAACAAAGCAACTGAACTGCATACAATTGTGACTCATTAGGAGCAAACGGGGTGTATGGTGGAAAATGTCCTAGCATACAAATGGGATTTAGATAATTTTGACTTCCTGTTCTTCAGACTCTCATAAGAAGATGGTGAACAAATTGCCCTCCCATTATGACCAACTGGATGGGGGAATAATAATAGATGGAAACATATAGGAACAAATTAAGGTCAATAGACCAAACATGCTAGAACAGTGGTGTCAAACTCGATTTCATTGAGGGACACATCAGCATTGTGTTTGATCTCGGGAGGTGGGTGAGGTTGGACAGCTATATGTCACTTGTGTCAGGGGTGCCTGTGGCAGCCCAAGAGCTCTGGCCAGCCAAAATGGGCTGTTACCAGAGTGGCCCTGCGGGTCATATCCAAGCACCCATGGGCCGTATGTGGCTCTTGGGCCTTGAGTTTTACACCCCTATGCTAGAACAAAGTATCTGGACCAGTCTAGCAGAGATTTCCCATGAAGCCCTCTGGCAATTTTAATCACATTGCCATTGACAGTATGCCATAAGTGTTGTCCACTTCTATTTTTCCAGAAATGTCACCTTGTCTTTTTTCTCTTTTGATAGACTTAAGCTAGCTGTTGTCTCTCAACAGTCCCTATCAGTTATTCTTTATAAGGTTTGGATACCTAATTTATAGCTAATACATTTGAGAAATAAGAATCTCTTTATTCCTTCTATACGAATATTAAAAAGGCATATATTATCCATTGGCACTTGAGGGAATTGGTCACTTGCAGCTGGATAGTCACAGATTTCAAAGCCCCTTTATCTAATAAAAAAGGAAGTATGGACAACTTCTACTGTGAAGGGATCCCAACATAGCCTCCTACATTCCATAAGCTACGCCATTGAGGCTTGAGGTGACATCAATGGAAGGGGCAAGGGTAAATATTTTGTATGCCACTTTCTTTTTTATGTTATGATTGGAAATAATTAATGATGAGAATATCCCAGTTGCCTGTCACTGTACTGCTGCAGTTTAATTTTGGAGGAGGCATGGGGCATTTTAAAGATAAGAATGGAAACCTAGCTGAGGGTTCATATTATAACTTTCACTCCCACAAAAGAGTCAATGTACAGCTTGGATTGTGTGGGTATGTGTTGTGGCCCAGCAGGATCTGGTGGAGCTGCTGATGGACTCAGATAGTAAGGAACCATTTGAGTCTGCCATGGAAGATGTGGAGGATCCTATGCAGGGTTCAGACTCAGAGCAGGGACCAGAGAGGCTGGTTGACCACCAGGAGACACCTGAGGCATGGAGCAGTGGGGAGGATCAAAGGCAGTTTGTCCCTGATGCTAGAGTGAGAAGGGCTGAGAAACAGAAGCAGCAACTCCGTAGGCAGTCTCACAGAAGATGATTAAGCCCAGGTGGTTGTTGATTGGCCCCTCCCAAGAGAGATTATAGGTGAGGCGCTGGGAGGGGACATTTACAGGAAACAACCATTCAAATTAGTAGTAAATAAACTCTATCTATCTGTGTATTCTAGTCGTGTCTGTTCGTTTGGACTATCTGCGTTGCTCGTTTAGATTCTCTGAGTTGCTGCAGAGCTAATGTATTGAACGTGAGTTGCCTGGGCCCTCAGCCAAAGAATTCATTACCTCATTGAATAGTGGCAAACAGCCACTATTGAATAGTGGCAAACAGCCAAGCCTGTGTTCTGGTATATTCACAGGCCGGGGGAGGGGGGAGGGTCAGAAAAGGTGTGTGTGTGTGTGTGTGTGTGTGTGTGTGTGTGTGTATGTAAATGTACAGCTGTGTGAAAAAGTCCTGCATGCTTTCAGTTTTAAGCTGTATTTACATGTTTAATCAACTTTTCACTCATAGAAACCACACAAAATTAGTACTTTGAGGAAAATTTCTGTAGTTGGATTGAGATGCATAATTTTTATTAATATAACCGAAGTCTTTTAAAGGTTTTGAGTGAGTTTATATGCTAAAACACACACAACTTGAATTTTAGAGAATGTTAGGATTGAAAGTAGCCAATCAGCAATGAGCTTTGGCTGATGAATCAAAATGCACAAAGGCTAACTCTATGAGTCAATCAATGTTGTCATACTCTCTAACTATAAATAGGCATGAAAAGCATCGAGAAATTTAATTTAGCTCTGGCTGTGGGCAAGGATGAAGGCCTTTGCTTTCACCAGTACTAAGCAGCAGCATCACATCATTGTGCTCCATAAAGAGGGCTACTTCTGTACAGAAATAGCCAAGGGAGGAGGGAGGAGCCAACGTCGTGATGATACGGACATGCGGTCTCGATGCTCCGAGATCGCAGCTGATACTTTTGCCACTGGGTGGTCCAATTGGACCTAAACTGTCCCACAGAGATGGTGAACAGGAAGAATACGTCTTGCTGATCTCAGGGACATCACAAGATCGATGCAAGAAAAGTTCTTCAAGCTGGTGACAAAAAATCCAGGGGACGGCTGATGAAGTCAGGGTGGCTCCAAAATGGAAGGATACAAAAAGAGAAAGTGTTTTCAGCTGGTGAGGAATTTTTACCATTTTAAAAGAGACTGCCTATAAGAAACTTAAAATTAATTTAAGTTGGAGAACAGAAGAAATAAGTGGCGGAATTAAGCTTTGAATGGTTTTGGACATTTACTTTTTAAATGCTATGTTAATGGATGGAATTTATGCAAGCCTTTTAAAATGAATGGATTAAGTTTTCTTCTTCTATTTTTTTCTTTTATTATTCTTTGTAACCTACGGACTAAATTTTTTCCTCTTTCATTACTATGGGTGTTTTTCTAACTCATTCAAGAATCAGACCTTTTTTTAACTTGTAATATAAAAAGATACAAAAAGAACAAAGAAAATTGTAACAATAACACTGCTGTTTGGAGACTGGAGGTTTGTGTATTGGAAACGAAACACTTTTGCTTTCTTTGCTAAGTATCCTGGCTTGGCACTCTAAGGTCTCACCACTTGTTTATAGAGAGTGATAAGAAGAAAAGCATACCGATGTCCCTTTGAAGTATATCTTTAACCAGAGAAAAGTGAAAATAAAACTTTATTGTGAATTTATGCTTAATCTTGTAAAAACCTTCCAAGCCAGAGCAGCAGTGTTTGTTAGCTGGAGATAATGGCACAACTTCAACAGCAGAAAGAAACTTTAAGCATGCAAAAGATATTCTTAGAAATTCAGAAATTATCAAACACATTTGAGAGGATGGAGAAGAAGTTGGAAGACTTAGAGCATCTAACAGTAAAATATGATGAAGAAGTTGGAGATGTTTATCAAGTGGAAAAAGTGGAGGTAACAATCATAAAAACTGAAGAGAAAAATGACCATAAAGAAATTAAATTTGCTGATATTTATGGTGATTGGTTTGTTTCTGGAGATGAAAAGAGTGGAATACAGAAAGAGGAATTAAATGGAGGGGAACTCTACCCCAGATGGCAAGACACAAAAGGGAATCAGTGCACAAGCACAGTGCATCGCAGATAGCTTGCCAGAGGGCTCAAAGGCTGCAGGGCTTGAAGTAAACCTTTGCTCACAAACGCTTACCGCTCTTGTCGTGCATGGGCCAAGAAGTATGCCAAGTGGATCAATGAACAGTGGGCCGAGGTCATCTTTAGTGACGAGAGCAATTTCTATTTGACTGGGAATCAGTGCAATAAGTATGTCAGAAGATTTCCAGCTGAAGAATTTAGGCTGTACTGCCTGAATCTATCTGTGAAGCATCCATTGCATGTGATGATCTGGGGCTGTATTGCTGCTTCTGGTATTGGTCGGATACAAATCGTACAGGGAATCATGAATTCCAAGCAGTATGTTGAAGTCCTGGAAAAGACCATGTTTCCTTCAGCTCAGCAACTTGTAGGGAAGGACTTTTACTTCCAGGATGACAATGTTCCTTGTCATTGAGCCAAGTCCATCCAGCAGTGGATGAAGAAGCATGATGTTCGACTCTGGGATTGGCCAACTCAGAGCCCGGATTTGAACCCGATTGAGAACTTGTGGGCCAAGATTGGTTACAAAATAAGCAAGAAGTATCCGAAGATCAAGCAGGAGCTGATTGAATCCATTATTGCAGCCTGCACCACATTGTCATCAAATATCATGTGCAAAGGCTTATACAAGTCTAGGCTAAAGTGATGCCACCTGGTGATAAGCAATACGGCCTGGCCAATTTCATATTAGTAACCATGTTTGGTTACCTAAATGGTCCTTTTCAGGGCCACAAACAATAAAAATGTTAACAAAATACTAGCATCGGCCTTAGTAATTGCAACACATATGCCATTGGGTATGCATCAGTTAATCTGTTTTCATAGTCATTGTAAGCATGCAAAAAAATTCACCATCCCCATCCAAACAGCACCAAATTGCAAAAAGCTTATGCTTTTCACTTAAAAACCACCAGTATTTATTTCAATATAACAATATTTGCATAGCAGTTAGCATAAAATATCATAAAATTAATGGCCTATCCAAAAAAATGTCATAAACCGTAAACCATAAACTGTGCAGGACTTTTTCACACAGCTGTATATGTATGTGTAGATGTAGATGTAGATGCAGATACATGCATGCATGCATGTAAGTATTGTTATCTTGTTTGAAATAACTATTTCCAGTGACTTTAATTCTCAATTGCACTTGAGCCTCTTGAGATTTTATTCAGGGGAATCTAATTTTTTCTGCAGAAGTTTGGAATAGAGAACAGTTAATTGTCCTTAACCAGTTTTATTCATCTGAATATAAAATAAATCTATGCCTTCCTTTCTCTATCCCAACAGGTTCTTTAGCAGAACAGTGAGACCCAAACTGTGGTACAGAACTCCTTTAAGGTCTCTGATAGGCTGAGGTAGAGCTAATGAAGTTCATTTTTCAACTACCAGGGTTTTTTCAGGGAATTAATCACAGAAACTCAATTACTTCCCTATAAATAGTGTATGTTGGAGGAGTATGTATGTGTATATGCATATGTTGGTGTTTGTAGGTATGTATTTGCAACAATCTTTGAGATTATGTAATATCAGAAACACTAGAGAATCCATGACATTTCTGAATTGCCACTGCAACTCTCAAAAGTGATTTGAAAACTAATGATTTGATGCCTTTAATTAATTTTAATACAGATTATCTTGCTTATGATGTGCCATGGGTCTTGGACATAGGCCAGAATGAGACTCATAATAGCCTTGCCCCAATGTTACAGCCATATCAATAGGAAAAAGACTGAAGTCAATTGTTCAGTGTTACATATCTATAATGATATAAAAACAAGGAATTCTTATTTTGCCAGGAGAGAGAGAGAGAGAGGGGGGGGGGAGGGAGGGAGGGAGGGAGAGAGAGAGAGAGAGAGGGAGGGAGGGAGGGAGGTTTATTGTTGAAGGAAAGCCATGTTAATCTATGGAAGCCAAAATCTCATGTAGTTCATGGAAGCTCATGACTTTTATAAAATGTGTTAGTCTGAAAAGGTGCTGTCAGATTCATCCTATTTATGGTAAATGCTCTTAATCTTTTTTAAATGTACAGAACTGTTTATCCATTTCCCTTTCTCTCTGTCTCCTGAATCTATAAAAACTAATCTTTACAATAACTAAGTACCTCCTTTAGGTATAAGTTTGGACAGTGACGTATTGCGATAGACCTCAAGGACGTAGCATTATTATAATTTTCCTTTTCTTTTTTTTCATTTTCCTTGATGGATGGAGAAGTAGATGCTTGAATTGAGTGACCTGCATTTTGACTTTCAGTATTGACATTCAGGAAAAAAAAATGGCCTTGCCATTATATTTCCACAGGGAAGGCAGGGGTTCTGTAACGTGAGTCGTAGGTTAACCCTCCTTTTGGTTAAAGCTCTCTGTGGATATTCTCCCACAAACAAATCAATTACAATTACTGAGTTGATCTAAATTAAAGATGTTTGAAAAAATGTCTGTGTCCTTATCAAGTGGTGTTGTGTAGTGATGTAATAGGGGATCACAACTTATAAAACAGAAGTTGTTAACAATATTCTTGATTATAATAGTCCTTGGACTGTTGTTATTCAAGGAGAACAGTAGCATTAGAAAGAATTACTCTTTGAGAGCCAATAAGCTTTTCTTAATTTATGACTTCAGGTCCTCTGGTGTAATGTTTTTCAGCATTAGAAATGCATCTATATCATATTTAGTAATAAAAAAACTCATTCAGTATACATTGTTTGTAATTTCTATTCCTGGAAATAGTAATATAAAACAGCTCTTTTATATTTGGTGCCACATTTGCTTCATGACTTTGTTCAGTTGTGTATGCTCTGATAGTTTGCCTTGGTCTTTCAAGTCTACCTGAGCTAAGGCATAAATATGTTCAGGCAGATATCAACCTGACTCTGTTGTTACAGCCTCAAACCCCATAACTTTAATTTTAAACTGTCTACTGTTGACAGTATAAACCATGCCAAAATATAGACTGAGAAGTATGTAAAAAAAGTCTATGACTTGAAGTTAATATGTATGATAAATATGCAGAGAAACATTTGCATGTCTATCTGTTGCTGCCAAATTTATAAGCAAGAAGACTTGTCTTCATTAGTGGTCAAATAAATGATGATTCAGTTGCAAATCAATCATGAAATCAACCTCAGAATCACCTGTACCTAGGTAGGCATTCAAGATTAGGTGACTCCTCAAGAAAACCCTCAGAATTTTTGTTCTTTAAAAAATACATCTGCAACTTCAGCATTCAGGACATTCAAGTATTGTGTGCTTTGCATTTATCACACATGCTTTAATCTCTCTGGAGTAATTAGGAATTAATTACCAAGAAAATATGAGCCTGCTCAAAGAAGACAGAAGGAAGCAATTGAGCTCTTCCCGCCATGCTACCTGAGCTTCATTCCAGTTATTCTCAGAGGTAACCTGCTGGTGGAAGCTGATGGCTGCATTGCTTACTTGTTGTTTGCTGAGGATGGCTGGCCATCCCATCTAATCCTCTTCAACCTGCGCATCACAGAAAGATCCCTAACTAAGCAAGCAGACAGACATAATGCATCACGGTAAGCCTCCCAGAGCTGTAAACGTTGTTCTTTTTCCATGAGACATACATACTGGCACTGTAGTGGCTGTTCTGTTGTACTATTTCATGAAGCAGCATAAAACTAATGTAAAAGTAGAATGATACTTCATGTCCTCTTGTCTTGAATTCTTTAGCCAACTGTGTGTGAACATAAACCTGGAATTAGTCTGCATATCAGTTTGCAAAAGACAAACTTAAAATATCCCTTATTGTCATTAACCAGAATTGGTCTCTATCATGTTGGGGGGGGGGGATGCCTATTCCATTGGTTAATTTACAGAAGATGTAATGGAGAAGATGTCTAGGTTCAAGTTTGATCTACAAATGGCTTAAACTCTTTATCTCATTAGAGAGTTAGGATTTGATTTCAGTGGAACTGATAATGTATGCTTAAATATGTTATGAGGTAGGGCAATGATGCTTAACAGTTGCACAAACCAAATCATTATACATTTACCATCTCACTTTATGGCAGAAGAGGCATACTGTGGATCCAGTCAATCAAGGAATTCTGGCTGGGAAAAGAGCTTTCTCTTCTGTGGCTTCACCCCTTTGGAACATCCTGCTCCCAGCCTCGTGACTTTCTTCAACTCTTCCAACTCTATTCTGATTGAACCTAAATTGAAATGTAAGTGAGGTTAAAGAACGAGCCATTAAGCAATCCTACTAAGTAATTTTAAATTCATCATGAAATAGTGTTACTTTCTCTATGTTCCTTTGGTCTCGCTAGAATCTAAAGCAGAGGTAGATTCATTTGTAACTGATTACTGTCCTTTTTATAAGATTTAATTTATATCCAATAAGCATTAATTTTCTCTCTTTATACACTCATAATCTTATGTGCAATTTGATTTTCCATGTATTTTCAAATATGAAAAATGATTTGCTTGCTGAAGTTAATTGGCTGTTTTTATTTTTTTTAAAGTCTGTGTTAGTCTTCCAAAATTTAGTAGGCATTATAGTGATTGCCAAAGTATAGTGACCACATTCAAGAGATGCAGCTTAGAAAGTGTTGCTGAAAACCAAACCAAATAAAATTACAACAAAACATATGGCATTTGCAAGCACACTTAAATGACATCTGTGCCATTTCAAAATAAATAATTATCTAAAAGAATTTTAAAAATTGTTCACATCCTACAAGATTGCACAAGTCCTCAAAATTACTAATTGCCAAATAATCTTTTTAAAAAAATATTGCTCAAGAACACCAGTTTTTTCAATATCTCCTGCAGGATCAGCAATTTTTCATGAGATTTTAAGATAGAAATCTTTCCCACTATTGCTTAGGGGTATTTAACTTTAAGCAGTTCACAAACAGAAGTGTTTTCCCGCCTTTGCTCTAGCTACCCCAGATCCATTTAGCTGAAGATTCTTGGTATCAAACCAAGGGGGATGTTTCTTATTGTTAAATGCTATCATTTCCCCTTCTGGGTCTCCTTGATTGGTAAGCAATGCAGCAACACTAAAATGAAAATAAGTTCTGCATTCATTTAGATCTGGCTCATATAGACAGATGGCTTCTCCCTAAATTTAATTCCCAAAGAGTTTTATAATGAAATCCAGGAGCAAGACTTTTTATGATTATACTAGACTTTTCTATTTGGCACATGAGTTTATGTTTCCTAAAGAATAAATTCACATATGGGATTAAATAAGGACTGGCAACCCTGCTGGGCACCTACTAATAAATTGTTGCTATCAGCTCAGCATGTATAATGTTAAGCCACCTGAATTTAAGCCAGACTTTAATCAGTTTGCAGAGAGATAAGATTGTATTGTTCCAAGGATTTGCAAATATCACTATTATCACCCATTATTATAAAGAGGCTACTATACAGAATGGTGTCAGAGCTTAAAGCTTTATTTGGATGCTAAAATGAAATTCAGGATGGGCCACATTTTTATTTCAGCCACTATGACCCAGAGTATAAGTGGATTACAGCTTAATTAATTTCTGATATGTTTTATCATCCTCATAGACAACTTCGACAAGAATCGATAGTAACAAATTTCATTCCATTATTATTTTCAGTTCCTGCAACTCATTTCCATTCATCATTTTGTACAAGCATGCTTTATTTAACACATATATTCTTTCAGCTGCTAACATGCCATTTCAGGATGGAAGAAAACTGAGAATAAACTGTTACAACGCTCCTTTCATTTGAATTAAAAAAAAAACATTTCAGTGTTAGAAAAGCACAGGGAAGAACGAAAGTTACTCAGCATGGTTCCAAAATCATTTCCAGCATGAAGTAGTGTAGCAAATGCTCCCTTTCTCCTCTCTCTATCTGTACAACTCGAAGCATGTTGAATACAAGGCTTATTTTGATAATTCATAAAATTCCACAAATACCTCTTTTCCCTTTGATCATAAAAATAGAGCAATAATATATCCCATAACTAACATTTTACAAGCCTGGCTGATATCAAGATCAGTTGCCTGAAGCATTTGCTTCTCTCTGCCTGAAAGAGCAAGTCGGAACTTGTGAAAAGCAATTAGTCACCAGACAGAAAGGAGGGACAGTCTCCTGGGGCTGGAGGATCCCAGTTTGAGGATCCAAGAGTGCCACTCATAGGTTCTTTAAATAATCTTACAACTTGAACAAAGTGAACCATTTAGAAGGCAGTCACAAAAAATTCTCAGCAGTACTACATTTTTATTTATGTTTCATTTAGAACATTGTGTGCTGTTTTACAATGGGAACATTTTGGGTTGTTCATAAACAAAATGACAGAAGTACATTAGTGCTCAAAGAAAGTAATAAGAGCTAATCTTGTCACAGACATGAGCATAAGTTTTTCAAAAGTGAAGAATACTATATGATAAGGCATATCATACAATAATTTGAAACAATGGAAAAACAAAAGTTGTTCACCCAGCAGTGAAATGAACCTTAGCGAAAAATTCAGACTTGATCAGTTTAAGGTTGACTCAGCCTTCCATCCCTCCAAGGTTGGTAAAATGAATACCCAAATACCCAGGAGACAATATACTAACTCTGCTAACCACTTAGAGAGGACTGTAAAACACTATGAAATGGTATATAGGTCACAGTGCTATTGTTAATTGGAGAAATTTGTTGAAGAAAGATGTGGTCAACTAGGGTTTCAAGCATGTGATTTTCAATGTCTCCTTCCTTTTCAGGTAGGGCCATATTGCATAGATAGCAGTGGTGGGTTGCAATTTATTTTACTATTGGTTTGCTTGTGCATGCACTCGCATGATTCTTCTGCACATGCAGAAGCATCTGGGCAAGTGGGCGGAGCCTCCCGCCACCACCATTACTGGTTCGCCCGATCTGGGGCGAACCGGCAGCAACCCACCTCTGATAGATAGGCATCCACTTTGCATTTTAAACAATCCCAACTTTAATATCTACACATGGAACTGGAAAAACACCAGCCTGGTGGCCTATATGCTGTAATATTATCTGGAGGACTTTCTGCCTTATTTATAAAATATAAAATATTTTATACTCTGGAATTTACTCTGAATATAAAAATCAGAGTAAATTCCAGTGGGATCCATCAGAGGACAAAGGGGATGGGTATGGGAAAAATAGACTAACATCAACAGCACTGCAACACAATCCCCAGATTTTTTCTATGCGTGATGCAAGATCCCATACAGACAGCAAAGGGGCATGGTTAAATCACAACAGTATATCATCACTTTCATCATTCTGTTGAAAGCAACATATTCCTTCAGATGCTATCAGTAAACATATACTAAAACAGATAGATTTCCAACCATCCACAAAACCAAATTTCTCATAACTGCTATTCCCAGAACACCTGGCTTTGCAATAGTATCTGTAAATAAGATCTTGGAGTAGTAATTGATTACAAACTGAATATAAGTCAGTGGTATGTTGGAGCTATACAAAAGATAAGTAACAGGCTATATCAATGGTAGATTTTCTAATTCATAGGAAGTATATAGAAAAATATATATGAAAAACATAGGTCTGCTATATTTTGTATTAGTTAGATTTCACCTGAGGCCTGTATGCAGGTCTGGATGTCACACTTTAAGGTAGTGTCAGGGTCATTAGAGGAAATTCAGAAAAGGTCAAGGTCAGGTTTCACATCAGGACTTTGTAATAATCCCCAGCACTTAACTCTTTGTTCAAACACTTGGCCAAACTGAAATGTTTATTGGGGGGGGGGGGGGGGGGATGAAGCCTCAAGCACAAGTTTCTGCCAACTGCAGTGCATTGAGCCTTTATATCTAGTTTGAACCTAAACTACAGTTAATGCATATTTGGCTGGTTTCTTGAGGCCCTTGAGGGGAAGGTGAAATATGTTTACATAGTCATGAGAGGCTGTGAAGAAGCTGAGAAAGTAACAAGGGAAATGCTCTGCAGAACCAACCAAATTTCTGGGAGAGAAATCTGCTAGTAGTTTATCTCATAAGCGACAGTTTAATGCAGACTGCAAAAGAATAATTCAAAACATTCAAAGGAACTCTGTCCTAAAAGAGGTTCTGGGTTTGAGTTCCTATCATACTAGGATTCTATTAAGATTCTCTACATTATCCTAAATTCTTTATTAAGCTGCTTACTGAAGCCTGTTTGATTCTTGCTTTCCTGATTGAGAACTGTGTTGTTTTTAGCTAAAGACTACTGAGAATATCCAGAGTCTTGGTCCTTACTCCACCTTCTCTCCCCACTCTGTCTTTAAGCTTTGAAATGTCAGGGACTTCTCACCCTCTTTCATTTGATCATGGACAGCTAGAAGATATTTTGCCCTTGGAGGATTCATGTTGCCCTACAACAAGCTTTCCATTTCACCCTGAATCTATGGGTAGGTATTGTGAACCTCTGACAAAGTCAGGGCTGAGGCAGCATACTAAGGGATAGTTGGTCATTCTTCCTTGACTGTACCAAAATGGGTAACATGACATAATATAAATTAGATCTTTCACCCAGGACCCCTAGGATAAATTTATGGAATTTTAGAGTGCTCATGGTCTAATATATCATTTTGAAGATTCTTTCCAAATACTTCAAGCCAGAGAGGAATCAGGTTTTTGTGCCCAAATGTGTTCTGGACAGAAATTAGTTGAATGGCCCAATATGGCCATTTGCCACACAAGGCCCCAAACATTGGTTGCATAATCTTCTATGATTGCAGCCAATCAGGAGAAGACCATCTAGACATAGGCAATCTGTAATCTTGCTCTGGTGTGTTTTGAGCAATAGCCATGTCAACAAAGCTGAAATTGTGAAACTACTCTGCTACCTCTAGCAATGCCTATAAAATTAACGTATTAGACGATTGTCAATTTAAATGATAATTCTTTAATTTCTAGGCATATAGCAGAGGAACATAATGACGAGAGCGTGTTGTAAGAGCTCGCATCAAAGCAGCATTAAGAAAAGGTTAGGTCTAGGAAGAGAAGATTCAAGTGATATAGTACAAACTGCCAAAATGAATATGCTGTTGCAACTCCTAATAGATAAAGAGAAACCTGCTGGGATTAGAGCAGTACTACTGGGTCCTTAACTTTATGGTAGTTGGCTGATGTAGAAGAACTTCAATTGCAGGTTTCTGGTCTAATTTAAATCCTAGTACTATGATGTGCTGAAACATGAAAAGATATTTGAAAATAAGGACTAAAGCTGTGTGTAGCAATCTTTTAGGGATCTGCTACTCTTACCCTTGCCCTAAAAGCTTTTTGAGTTGATGCCAAAACTGATTATACTTCACTGACAAGATGCCACAATTCAATGCAGGGCACTGTGTGTTTGACAAAATATAGAGTTTTGTAGTACGTTTTAGAACAATGCAATGTAGGTAGTCCTCGACTTACAACCATAATTGCGGCCATAATTTCTGTTGTAAATTGAAGCACTTCTTCAATTGACTGACACAATTCTACTGTCTTTTTTGTGGTGGTTGTAGAAATCTGCTGTTGTAAAGCAAATGCATTCATTCCCATGTTTTTGTTTTTGCTGGAAATCAGCTAGAAAGGATGGAAACTAACAAAAAAAATTCATAAATTGCAATCATGTGACTAAAGAATGTTGCAAATGGCCATACAAGTAATCCAACTACCTAGCCTTCAAATTGCAGTCATGTGATCAATGGAGGTGGGGAGAGCCACTCTTTCCAATTCCAGAATTGGGTCATAAGTATCTTTTGGGTGAATCCCTCATAGGCGAGGATTGTTGTCTCTCTCTCTCTGTGTAAAATACAGTTTTAAATCCTATAATTGTCTTTTAATCTTGATTTCCAAATCAGCTTATTCTCAGACTGCTTTGAAAGATTGCAGAAAGATACTGCAAAATGCTGATCATATAATATGCAAACCTTATGACATATAGCATTACAGATACATCCTAGAAGCACTTTCATGTATCATTAAATAAAGCATCATGAATAAAAGGCTTACTGTTTTGCATGCTTTTAATGTTTTCTAACAAAGACAACTCAAAGACACTACATTTTGTTTTCTCATATCCTTCACAATTCTTGCTTACCATAACCTTCATTCTGTAGTATTACAAATTACATCCTTGATTTTTTTTGCCTATTATATCACACTAATTATTTTTCCATTCATTGTGCAGCTAGGAATGCTTTATCTATTGTTTATTTTCATTTCCTATAGAAGCCTCTTCCCTCTGACATTTGAGGAACATAGAAATCCAAATAACCCACAACTTTGAGGGTTTTCTTTAAGTTATTTATTCTAATACTTCTGTGATAATGCTATGTAGGACCTGTGTTAAATTAAGCAACCACCTTGTAAAGTAGGTATACTATGAATGTAATTCAATTAATATTGCTTTAAAATAGATTGGACTTAGCTGGTAGTTGGTAAATGGTATTCTTCCCATTTTAATTGTGACAGAAGAGCTGGTGAACTGGAAAGAATGGGATTTTAAATCAGAACTATTTGGGAGAATAAATAGTGGTGTTTACTTAAATCAGAAGAGACTCTTAAAATATTCCTTACCACTGCACAACTCCTAGAACCTCTAACAATATAGCACTTAGACTTATAAACCACTTTACAGGGCTTTATAGCCCCCTCTAGTCAGCCTATTGTCCCCAACAATCTGGGTCCTCATTTTACTGACCTCAGAAAGGTAGAAAGCTGAATCAACATTGAGCTGATGAGACTCTTACAACCTGTCAAACTGCTGGATGTCAGCAGTCAGCAGAATTAGCCTGTAATACTGCACTCTAACCACTGTGCCACCACAATTCCTTATGTATGTTGCGCATCTCTTCTATATCTTCTGAAATGAAACCAGAGTAAACATATGTTCTATTTTATCTAGTCACAGACTGAAATAAAAAATTAGTATCTATCTGTCTCTACTATAAACTAAAAGTTACAGAAAAGTTTATGATTTTACCGGTCCATATGTCCATATATGAACCAAACTCAAGAAAACTTCCTTGGTTCTGCTGCTATAATAGTCACAAATTCCCACAACCTTGAAAATTATTTTAGGATTTTTTAAATCATATTGTCCCAGAGATTTTTTTTTCATGTTCTCTATGCTAGAGAGAATGGAAAAATCTGTGTTACTAGTATATTTGGGTTTGATAGAAAGTCACCAATAAGAGCCAATCAATATGTGGAAAATTCATTGGAAGGAACATGCTCCACCATTGAGTTGAATGTACCTAATGAAAAAAGGATTCAAAATGATAGACATCTGTAAAGTGTAGTATTTTGAAAGCAAACCCAATGCATTATTTTCAGAGTACATGAAACTATCCTATTATCAAATTAGATGCCTTCTATGGTGTGGCAACCAAGATGATAAAAATAAATTTATTAAATCTTTTCTCAAAAAAAAAAGTGCTTCTGCACAAGATCAGATTATGAGCAACCTTTAAAAGTAGCAAATAACAAAGCTGTTTTTAAACTCTGTGAGAATAATTTGATAAGAAATCACTTTAGATTAATGATAGAATACTGAATATCGAGGGACACGATCTGGTATATGGGTGGCATGCTTACCTGTTATTCAACAAAAAATTGGATAAGAAGTTTAAAAGTCATATTTTAAGAAATGCTTTACTGCGGGTCTGGAAAAAATACCAATATAAATTAAATGACAAGATACCCATGTGGGCAATTCCTAGACATGCAATTGAAAATATGAACATAGCACAAAAACAGGATAGAACTACCTATAGACAGCTTCTCATTTTGGAAAGGGGGGTACTACAACTAAAACCCTTAGAGGTATTAAAAGAGGAGAAGGTAATTCAAACATGGTTCTAGTATGGGCAATTACAGGCCAGGTGGAAAATAGATCAAAAAATTGGTTTTATCCAAGCTGAAGATAATTTGTTTAAACAAATAAGAGAGCAAAGCTTAATGCATATAAAGAGGATATATAATGTATTAATACAGATGGATTCGGAAACAGAATTAGTATGATAGATTGTATGATAAAGTGGGCTCAAAATATTGAAGAACCAATAATGTTGGATACATGGGAAAGAATATGGGTAACAAATGTGAAATTCACACAAGCTCAAAACCTGAGAGAAAATTTTTATAAGATGTTCTATAGATGGCATTTAGATCCTAAAAAGCTGGCTTCTATGTATCCGAATGTACAGCCTAAATGTTGGAGGTGTGGTTCTCTCGATGCTACATATTATCATATATGGTGGACCTGCCAAAAGGTTAAGGCATTCTGGATAAAAATATGGTGGATTATGGAAAATATCTTTAAAAGAAGGATAAAGTTTACTCCTCAGTTATTCTTACTAGGTATATGTACTGACTTTACAGTGGTAGAGAGTAACTTGATTCTGCACCTAATAACGGCAGCAAGACTGTTGGTGGCGCAATACTGGAAGAAGGAAGACCTGCCTACAACTCAAGAATGGACATTGAAAGTTACAAACTTAGCCGAGATGGCTAAAATATCGGCATATCTTAAAGATCACTCAAATGAGAGATATAAACAAGACTGGAAAAAATGGATTGACTATGTACAAAATAAATACGGGACCAAGAAATTCCAGTTAGCCTATGCTTAAGATCAGAAATGATTTAAATTGTTTAAAGTTAGCTCAGCAAGAAGAAGCTAAGATCAATGTAGAGATGTCATTAATTTCTTTATTTCTTTTTTCTCAATAGATTTTAGACTGTGTTTGTTAAAAATCCATACGGTGTACGGGTTCTGGGAAGTCGGGGGGGGAGGAGGAGGGGGGAGGGAGGGAGGGGGGGAGGGAGGGAGGGGTATACATTAGGCTAGACAAGAATTTGGTGGTAAACTAGAACTATTTTGACACACAAAAAATTGTACTCCGATGTCTTACTGATTGAAGAATGATGAAATGTTTGTTTTAAAAGAAATAAAACTTTTGAACCTAAAAAAAAAAATCACTTTAGATAATGCACAATTAGTGAGAGAATTTGAGGACCTTTTTGAACCTCTGGTTTCAGATGTTGTGGATGGCCATGTATGTGTTACATCAATGATGAGCTACTCTGAAGTGACAATTTTTTCAAGTACAAAAATGCATTCATGGATATGCATTGAAAATATTGTTTCTGTATTACTTGTAGAAAAGCATTTTATATACATAAGAAAGACAAACTTCATTGGATTATTTACTGTTGCATCTGGAAATATGTATGATGTTGGGGTTGTTGGTGGCCTTTCTACAAATACCTACTTTATAAATGCTACATATTTAATTTGTAAAGGATTTGCAAGATAAAACCCTGCTAACCCTCAATGAAATGATTTTTTGGGGAGATAAATGACTTAATGATTGCTGTATCTAATTAAAAAAAATTGAAAATGCCATTACCCGATTCTTGTCATTTTTTAAAAAGACAAAATGTTTTCTGCAAAGCAAAACAAAAAAAACAACAACACAAAACCAGCCACAGTTGTAAGCCTTAGATCATAATAGATGCTGCTCTTTAAAAGTGCAAATGACAGATTTGTAGTACAAATTATAAATTTCATTTGCTGAATATACCACAAAATGTTTGATTGTTTGTGGGGGCTTTTGCTGAATGCTACAATCGACCTTGGATATGATAGAAGTGTAAAAGTTACCATTTCAGAAGAGTAAAGATTGGAAGGAGAGATTTTCTCACCAGATGAACCTGAGAAGTATTTCCAAAGTGCTTTTTCCAAAGGGCAACTGGACTTTCTTAATGTTTTCTTTGAAAACATTTTGCCTCTGATCCAAGAAGCTTCTTCACTTCCAACTGACTAGCGGGGAATATCAGTTAGAACTGAAGAAGCTTCTTGGATGAGAAGCAAAACGTTTTCAAAGTAAACACCAAGAAAGTTCAGTTGTCCTTTGCAAAAAGCCCCTTCGGGACAACTATCCATGACCCAAATGGTTGAGACTCTCGATAGAGACCTGGGAAGCACATTTTTTTTTAAAAAAAGTTGCGACAAAACAGTGAATGTTTTGCCATTTATTAACACTAACTTTTCTTCTGTAGAATATATCTAAGATAAATATCTCTATAAATATCTCTATATCTTTATAAAGCTAAACCTGGCTCACGTCAAGATGCCTTATTAAAATATTACTATACCAAAAGAAAAGCATTTTAGATGGGTCTCCTCTCCACAATGATTCAAATTCAGGTTCCATTTAAACTGAACCATTCTTTCAAATTCAAAGCAGAGCATTCTGAAGCACCCCTTTCTAAAATTTGAAATCAAAACAATTCCAGAATGCTGTAGAACAGGGGTGTCAAACTCGATTTCATTGAGGTCTGCATCAGGGTGGTGTTTGACCTGGGGTGGCGGGGCTGGCCAGGTGGGCATGGTCACTTGTGTTGGGGACGCCTGTGGTGACCTCCTGCAACCCTCTGCCAGAGAAAAATTTTCACTGGCAGAGGCACCACGGGCCAGTCCTTCGCTGTTTTTTTTTTCAAAAAGTTTTTTTATGTTTTCATTTTCATAACATATAATCACATGTATACTATTATGTTGTGTCCTGGCCAGCAGAACAGAACAACCTCCAGTGCCACAATCCGTGTTCTGGATTCCCTTTTTACCACCCATGACCTGCCAGATGTTCTGGTTTCTGACAATGGGCCCCAGTTCACCTCCACCAAGTTTTAACAGTATCTCTCCGGGTTAGGTATTCGCCATGCCCCTGTAGCCCCATTCCACCCTACTGGGAACAGGCTGGCGGAGCACGCTGTTCGCTCCGCCAAAGAGGCCCTGACTTGCATAGCGCCGCTGCCCTAGTCTACCCAGATCTCTACCTACCTCCGTTTGCAACACACCACTCCCTGCCCCTTATCTGGGAAGAGCCTTGCCGAATTACTCATGGGCAGGAAGCTACGCACCATCTTGGATTGCCTGCACCCCCACTATACTCCTTCTTCCTTTTCTCACCCTACCCCCCCCAGGGCTTTTCTGGTGGGGGGGGGGGTGTTCGCCCGCAATTTTGCGGGCAACCCCAAGTAGTTGCCTGGACTCATTACAGACATAACCGGGTCCTGTTCCTACAGGGTCCTCCTCGACGATGGGAGACATTGGCGGAGGCATGTAGACCAGCTCCATCAGCAAGTCACAGAGGGCCCCATGAACCGTCTGGCTGTTCAAGAAACAACAGACCCTACCAACCCCGCCTGCCGGCCAGACCAACAAAAAAACTCTATCTCTGAGTCCGTGCTTCCCGCCAAGTTCTCGTTGGGAAACTTACCATTAGAAACTGGCGCCATGATCGGGATGGGCTCTCCGGCATTGCTCGCACGGCCAATCCAGTGGAGTGGCAGACCCAGCACTGCTCCTTCTTCAGCGGCGGCCACACCTAGAATGAGAAGATTGCAGCGCATGCACAGATGTTCTGAGTACCTTCGTGACTATGTGTGCTCAGTCCAGGGGAAAGGGGTGCTGTGTCCTGGCCAGCAGATGGCACTGTGCAAGTCACCTCTGATTGGCCAGGACGCGCCTGCTGGCCGGCGGGAAAAACCTGAGCCTCTCATTGGTTCCCCGTCTGACAGCTCCAAGTATAAATAGCTGTCAGATGGGAGGGGGTTGCTTGTCTTTAGCCTGTTCTAGTTTCTGTCAATAAACGTTACTGTTGTTGTTAATCAGTCTCCTCAGTCTGTGTCCCTCAGAAAATAATATATTACATAGCCAGCATCATATTGTATTATTAAATGTTTACATCAATTCATGTTACCATCAACTCCCCAAAACAATTGTTGGCGCCTCTGCTCTCCATACACCATATTTGTACCTTATCCATCACTTTCTTCTCCCTCTCTCCTCCCCCTCCCTACCTCCTTTCTTCCCTCTGTCATCCTTCTCTTCTCTACTTCCCCTTCTTCTCTCCTTCTCCTCCCCCCCTTTCCATTCCTCCTTTCTCTCCTCCTCTTCCCTCCCCTTGACCTCTCTCCTATCCCTCTCTTCTTCCCTTACCTCTCTCTTCTACTTCCCATTCTTCATCTCCTTTACTTGGTGCATTTCAGCTTCTGAGCAAGCTCCATTTTATGTTGATGGTATTTATAATTCCTTTTCAATATACACATTTAGTTTTAATATGTATTCGCCTTTAAAAAAAGAACAAAAATGTATACATATATAATCATTGTGCTTTTAATTCCGCTGCCCCCCCCCCCTCAGCCTAATTTTGGCTGAGATGTAGACCTGGTTACAATTCCCAGCCCTTTGCTGTTTCCAGGGAGGCCCATGAGCCAGATCTAAGCAGCCCACCAGCCAAATCCGAGTCCCGGGCCTTGAGTTTGACATCCCTGTTGTAATATCCCATTACCAACAAAAATAATTGTTTTGTACTTGAAACAGGATACATTGAGACTAAAACATTTTAAGTCTCAAATGTGCTGTGGCCATTAACATTTTATGCTCAGATGCAGATATCCCAATTGCTTGACAGGCGATGGAGGGAGGTCTCTCCTTCAAACCAGGTAGCCCTGCTGTTTTTTCCATTCTATGGAATTATATTAATTCTTAAGAAACTTTATGCACTTATAAAAGCTGTTTGCTATTATGTGCACATGGGAAGCAACAAAAGAAGAAAATAGGCGAGAACAATGAATGTACAAAATCTTTTCCATCTTTAGTGAAATCTGGACTTTAATTATCAATTTCAAATAGCGCAAAACCATAGATAATGATGATCTCACATCACCTACTAACAAAAGGGGATTTCTCCTACGGAGGACATCAAAACAGCAGCAACCTATTTTTATATAGTGAGACAAAAGTGTGGTTTTTTTCGCCCCCAAGGGCGGCTTAAGAAAATATGAAAAGGTTTTACATTATACGGATTTGCTTTAAAAATGTTTTAGGCATGTACAATATATTCAGAAAAGAAAAGAAAAAAAGAAATCTAAATTTGTTTTTTTACACAGCTCAGAGCAATATTTGACACAGGTCATCGTAAACCCTGGTGTAGTTTTTCATAAAATCTTAGATAGTATGCCTTTTAGCTACAAAAATATACACCAAATTGATGTTATCCAAGATGAATCAGAAACCAAATATTTCTTTATGGGGATGATCCTAATGCAGAGAGGTGCAGTCACGGTTTTTAATATGCTCTAGTCAAATAACTCACTTTCACCATACCAATCAATAACACTTTGAAAAGTCTGCAGCCAAGAAATTAAAAGACACTTGCTACTGGGAAGGAAAGCTATGGCAAATCCAGACAGCATACTAAAAAACAGAGACCTCACCCTGCCAACAAAAGTGTGTATAGTCAAGGCTATGGTCTTCCCAGTTGCAATCTATGGCTGTGAAAGTTGGACCATAAGGAAGGCTGAATGCCAAATAATTGAGGCCTTTGAACTATGGTGCTGGAGAAGACTGCTGCAAGTTCCTTGGACTGCAAGGTGATCAAACCAGTCAGTCCTAGAGGAGATCAACCCTGACTGCTCTTTAGAAGGCCAGATCCTGAAGATGAAACTCAAATACTTTGGCCATCTAATGAGAAGGAAGGACTCACTGGAGAAGGGCCTAATGCTGGGAAAGATTGAGGGCAAAAGACAAAGGGGACGACGGAGAATGAGGTGGCTGGATGGAATCACCAAAGCAGTAGGCATGAGCTTAAATGGACTCCAGAGGATGGTAAAGGACAGGAAGGCCTGGAGGAACATTGTACTGTGATGGATCGGCAACTAACAACAACAACAATAACTTCAGTTACTATTTTCTTAGCTTCAGTTGATCTGGAAATTGCTGGATGTTTTCTGGTGTGTCCAATTAGTGATATCCCCACTTTCTAAAAATCTGTGGAATATGAGACATTCTTGTAATAAAGTTTGCTTATAGTGTGAACCCTAACTTTCTAAGTTTTTATTTTCATCTTTGAGAGAAGTTCTCTTGCAGAAGTATTTTAAACTGTTACAAAATATCCGTAGGCAGGCATCAGGATCATTAAAAGGTCCGTTATATTTCTGTGTGTGACCCCTTCACATATCTGTATAATAACTATTATAGCAGCTGCAATAGATACTAACCAATGCTTGATCACAGAAACTATTACACAAACATATTTAATTAGATTTCCCCCCTCCCATTCTGAATTTACATCCAGTGGGTCTACTGCTTTTCAAGAGGACTTCTCTGGATCCCAAGGTTACTAGATACCACAAGAAATATTGCTAAAGACATGTTTTTATTTAATTATTTTTATTTATTCTCAAACCTCTGCCTTGCTGCATCAAATATATAAACAAAATAAAACAAGGGGGAAACATGAATACTAGTGTGTCTCTGTATGTATAAGTCAGGCTTGATTCCAGCGTGCATAAGTTATGTAGCTTTCTTGGCAATATTTTCTGAAATGGTTTACCACTACATTTTTCCTTCGAGAGGAAAAATGAGAGAAAGTGGTTGCCTCAAGGTCACCCAGATGACTTCCATTCAGGACTAGAACTTGAATTTTCCCACTCCTAGTCCAGCATCTAATAACCATCTGTCACCAAAGAGTAACAGTTGGTGTTTTTTGTTCATCCTGATAATGTGTATGTTAAAGGATCCCACGGGGCTCTATATTATTTTTCTACTCTCCTCTCCAGCATCTACATGAAGCGGCTGAGAATGGCTATTTAGAAGTTTGGAATACAGTGCCATTTTTATTATATCTCTGTTTTCCAAATGAATCAGGTGCTTAGCGGTTTCCTGGAGGCAGCAATAGACTGGCTAAGGACCACAAAAACCCTACATTTGAATCCAGATAAGGCAGAGATGCTATAGATAAGTAGTTCTGGAGCCCAGAAAGGTAGAACAGATTCTGGGAAATTGAAACTCTTCTTTGATTCCAATCTGTTAAGGGCCCATCATGATAAGGACAACTATGCCTAATTTTTGCTGTTGTGCCAACTATATCCCTACCTGCTAACTTATCCTCAGTTATCTATATTCTCGTAATAATTTCACAATGGAATTACTGGTATGCCTTGTGATTGAGACTAACCTTAAATATGATGCAAAAGCTGCCATTATGGCAGAATATCACTACTCAATACATTACAATATGAGTTGCATTGGATTACATAAGAAAAAGTGCTTCTTAAGACAAGGGATCTGCAAAACATTCATGCATAAACCATTTGGTATACACTATGGCACATCTCTTTTAATGTGAAATTTGCCCAAATAGTTTGGCAACTGTTTTAGAGAAAGTGGGTCCAAGCCAGAGATGGTATTCAGCAGGTTCTGACTAGTTCTGGAGAAAAGGTAGCAGAAATTTTGAATAGTTCGGAGAACTGGTAAATACCATCTCTTACTGGCCCCACCCCCATCTATTCTATGTCTCCAGAGTCCCAGCTGATCAGGAGGAAATGGGGATTTTGCAGTAGCCTTCTGCTGGAGTGGGGAGGGGATGGAAATTTTACAGTATCCTCCCCTTGCCATGCCTACCAAACCACACCAACCAAGCCATACCATGCCCACCATGCCACGCCCACAGAACCAGTAGTAAAAAAAAATGAATCCCACAACTGCTCCAGGTACAGAATAAAACATTACTGTTCTGTGCAGGAATAGTTTGAGGGGAGGAGAAAACCAGAGAAAAAGCTAAGAGCAGCAGCAACAGCTGAGAGAGTAGAGACACAAAGCTAGTGTTTATATTCAGTTTTTTTCAATCAACATCTCCCAGTACAGCATAACTTTTTCAGTCTACCTATCCCTGATCTTTCAGTTCCTTCCCATCCATTCCTCTCCTCAACCATTGCCAATGTTCCTGGATGCCTCATATTCTCATTTGCCATGTGTGAAACATTTTTATGAATGTAAAAGGAGACTCCAAAACCTAACTATGCCATATGTCTAAAGAATAAGGAATCTGATCAACCATTAATAGGTATCAGAGTAACCAAGCATTTGCTCTTCCCACTTAGGTTTTGCGCATGCAATCACAGTCTGTAAAAACTTTTGTATTTATTTTTCCATTTTTAATCTGATTCTCCTATTCTACCTTTATTAATTTATAAGTACCTCACAGTGGTGAATATATATATATAATACTCCTTACTCGTCCTATTTTACATTTGGGACTGTAAAACTTCAGTTAGTAGCTCCTGTTATTGCCTGGATGGATTAGGAACTCCCGTGTACTGCAGAAAATTCAAAAGATTGTATTTCCCAATCTAAGCTCCTCTAGGTGTGTTATAAATGTAAATCCTATGTGTAACAATGCTGGCTAGTAAAATAATGGGATATGCTACACTGCCATAGTCTAAAGCAGGGGTGTCAAACTCAAAGCCCGGCCCACGGGGTGCTTAGATCTGGCCCACAGGGCCATCCTGGAAACCACAAAGGACCAGCCCACAGTGCCTCTGCCAATGAAAATGGAGCTGTTGCAGCTGAAAACAGAGCTTGTGAAGACCACAGAACTAGGAAGAATGGAAGAATTCTAGAGAGCTTTGAAATAACTGAGAATGAATAAAGTCAAGGAAATAAAAATTGGGCCAGATTGGCATTTAGTTCCTTGCTTGACCATGAGCAGCTCACTTTAATTCACAGATTGAACTGGAAAGATAGGTTGCAAATACAATACCAAAATGTGCTAAAGTAGTTATGTGAATAATAGTAATTCCTATTCTAATTCCAATTCTTACAGGAAAGTATCTGCATTATATCCACATGGAAGTGACTAAAGCTGAGAGAAAATGATTTATCTGTGGTCCCTTATGACAGAAGCAAAATACAAACTGAGAACTTCTCAGTTCATATCCCAAGTTGTTACAACAGCAACTTCCATGTAAAGCTAATTAAAACCAGTTTCTAAAAAGATGTGAAGTTGTTATTTTATATTTGTCTTCCATCCATCTTCCTTGGAGTTTAATTTTTTTCCCTTAAAATGAAATTTCTTTTTCTCTTTTTCAATAACATTGATTTTTCTATAGTTTATAGCAGGGGTTCTGAGAGGTTCTGGAGAACCGGTAGTGGAAATATCCAGCAGGTTCTGACAGGTTCTGGAAAACCGGTAGCAGAAATTTTGAGTAGTTCAGAAAACTAGCAAATACCACCTCTGGCTGGCCCCAGAATAGGGTGGGAATAGAGATTTTGCAATATCCTTCCCCCAGGAATGGGGATTTTGCAGTATCCTTCCCCTGCCATGCCCACCAAGCCACACCCACAGAACTGGTAGTAAAAAAAAATGAATTTCACCACTGGTTTATAGGTTTATATAAAACACTAGCCAATAGCCCATCATTGCCTGGGTATTTATTTATAGGAGGAAATGTCCAAACCAAATATAATTTCTAATGTTGAATTTTCCCCCTTATGGAGTATTGTAAAGCCATTACCAGTGGTGGGATTCAGCCAGTTCGCAACACTTTGGGAGAACCGGTTGGTAACTTTCTAAGCAGTTTGGTGAACTGAATGCAGCCGCGCGAGCGATCGTGGGTGCACCTCGCTTCACCCACGTAACACCTATCCTCCGCGAGCTGCGCTGGCTACCTGTCGATCTCCGGATACGCTTCAAGGTGCTACTTGCCACCTATAAAGCCCTTCATGGTAGTGGATCTGGGTACTTGAGAGACCGCCTACTGCCGATCACCTCCACATGACCCATTAGATCTCATTGTTTAGGCCTCCTCCGAGTTCCATCCGCTGGCCAATGGCGACTGGCCACCACGCGGAGGAGAGCCTTCTCGGTGGTAGCCCCGACCCAATGGAACGATCTCCCCGTGGAGCTTCGTACCCTCACCACCCTCCAGACCTTCCGCACAGCCCTTAGAATCTGGCTATCCCGAGGACTTCCTGGGGGCGTGGCCTGTTGCCGAGGAGGGCTCCACCGAGCTCCTCAGAGATCTGGTCTGTATATCTAAATAAGATCATAGATAGCACCCCTTTTTGGCTAAAAAAGGGGCAGGGAGTAGCTCTGTAGGCTAGGGTCTATTCGTAAGCCACAGCCTTTTTCTTTTTTTGGCTGTGGATAGAGATTAGATCCAGCCGGAGCAGAGCTTTTATCTCCAGCCAGTTCTTCTCAGCTGCCTTTTTTTTTTTTGGCAGCCCCAGACAGGCTAGCCCCCCCCCCAGGACAAAACAAAGTTTTTTTCAAGCTAGAATTGATACGGGCGGGTCCCACCCCTGTGAGATTTATGCTTTTATTACTATCTTAAATACCAGCACCATTTGTCTTAGAGACTTCTTTGTCTAAATGGACTTCAAAATGGCGATTTCTCTCCGTGGATGATTGATAGTGGATGTACTTAGCCGGCTTTACCTTCCTGCAGACCGCTCCTTAACAAAATAAACTCTTCTTCTTTGGAAATAGAGGTGAGCAAAGCGCTGCTTACTTGTTTATTTATTATGGCACCCAGGTCAAAGAAGCGTCTTGCTACAAATGTGTCTAAAGAATTTAAAGAATTTTTACTGGAACCACAGCCTTTGTCTCCTATGCCCTCTACTGGAGAATTTTTAACACAGGAATATTTCTTTAAAATGTTTAATGCCTTTAAACAAGAAATTAAGGAATTTGTATTGGAACTATATGATGATTTAAAGTCTAAAGTTAATCAAATGAAGGCGAATACGTTTGCAGCCGTGTCTGCCCTGTCAGATTACTCTGCTGAAATAGAGAACAAATTGGAAAGTTTGGAGAAGGCTAATTTTAATTTGACTACCAATATTCAAATTTTACAACAAAAAATTAGAGACAATGAAGAACAGCTCATGATGATAAATTTTAATAGGAAGGCATTTGCAATAAGAGTCAGAGGATTCCGTGAAAAGGAGCAAGAGAATCTGAAACAGACCTTTGCTGACGCCTTCAGCCATGCGGTGGGAAGCCCGGGACTTAACTTTGATTGGCAGATTCGGAAAATCTATCGCCAGAACTCATTGATAGCGGAACAGCGACAGCTCCCGAGGGACATAATTATACATTTCTCTACAAAAGAATCTAGAAATGCGATTGTGCAAAAGTTTCATAATAACAGTCTCCGAGTTGATGACCAGGACCTGATTGTTTTCAAAGATATTCCTTTCCAGATGCTGAAAGCAAGAAGGGATTACACCTTTTTAACTAAGGAGCTTAGGAGTCAACAGATTCGATACAGATGGGAGGCCCCTGCCGGCATCACGGTTACATTTGAGAATCAAAGATTTCGTCTTAACTCTGTTTCGGAGGCTCAAGATTTCTATTGCAGGATTCTGAAGGCGGGACTTCCTGACTCGCTTGGAAGAGAGGAGAGACAAGCGGAAGGAGAAGGCAAACGGCAGGCCATGTGGTTGCAAGATGGAGGGGGTAGCCTTTCCTCCCTCGGAGAAGCAGAAAAACGGAGATCGAGAATTTAGACATTTCAACATATTCGCCAAAGTTGAGGACTGAATGGGGGTTTGAGACCTCTCTCCGGTAGAAAAAGCGGACTAATTCTTATTAGAAGGGAAAGCTGGGTGAAACTACTTTGAGCTAGATTTTAAATTAACGTTAGCATAAATTTGATAGTGGTAAACATCAGACAAGCAAGGGATGAGGGTAAAATATATGTGGAATGATTTACGTTGTTTAAGGCTTATTAGAACAGAAAGCCGGTTGGGATTATCTTAAGATAAGTGTAAAAAGAATGCGGAATGATTTATGTTGTTTAAACTTTGTTAGAAGGGACTATTTTAAAACAGAAGGTTAACTGACTCTTGCTGAAAGTATTATTTGAATATGTGGAATGATCCATGCTATTTAACTTTTATTAGAAGGGAAAGTTGGTTGAAATTGCTTTGAGTTAGATTTTAAACAAATGCTAGTATAAATTTGATAGTGGTAAATATCAGACAAGTAAGGGATGAGGGTAAAATGCATGTGGAATGAACTACGTTATTTAAATCCTATTAGAAGAGAAAGTCGGTTGGAATTATCTTAAGATAGAAATTGATTTCTGTGTAAAGTAATATTTGATCTACGCTGCTTAATTTTACTAAGAAGGGGAAGCTTGGCTAGATTATTTTGAATTACTGTTTGAAAAGGAGGTTAAGAAAGATCATTTACGCTGTTTAAATTTTACTAGAAGGGAAAGTTTGATTACTCTTCTGTAAAGTCATATTTGAATATGTGGCATGAACCACGTTGCTTAAATCTTATCGGAAGGGATCATGAGGTTTAGGAAGAGGAACGGGAGAGTCTACAGAAGGTTGGGGTAAATAGCAAAGAAGTAAGAGACGAGAATAAAATATAGATAGAATGATTTATACTATTTAAGCATAGATAAAGATGGGGGGCTGAGATCAACACAAAGAGTGGTTTCCTTTTTTTCTTTTTTTTTCTTTTCTCTTTTCTTTTCTCTCTTCTTTTTTTTCTGTTTTTCTTTCTTTTGACATATTACTTTTATTTTTTAATCCATATGTATACAAGATATTTTAGACAGAAGGTAGTGCCAGGTGTGGGCCCTGGGAAGTCGGGAGGATTGGGGATGGGGATTTGTGGGGGTGGGGGTGGGGGGGTGTTAACATAGTCTTAATAAGAACAAGAATGTATTTATATACGGTGGTTCTTTTTTTCTTTTATTTTTTCTTTTTTTTTTCCTTGGTTCATTTTACTTTTATCAGATCAAACAACACTCGAATAAAGGCATACACCAAGGAGGGAGGTAGAGGGAAAGAAGAGGGAGGAGTAAGGAAGGAGTAAGGGGAATGTAAGGAAGGTGTCTGGGGAGTAAGGGGAGAAGGAAGGTTTGAGGGGAAAGGGAAGTAGGAGGGGAGTGTTAGAGGGAGAAAGGAAAGTTGGAGGGGGTAGATGGGGTGTATGGAGGATGGAAGGGTTAGGTGGGGTTGTGAATGATGAGTTGTGTTTCCTTTTTATTTCTTTGTTTTATTCCCTTTTTCTTTTTTTCTTTTCTTATAGTAAATACCCTGTATATAAGTGATTGCAAATGGAATGTGAAAAATGAATAAAATATATTTAAAAAAAAAAAAAAAGAATCTGGCTATCCCGTCAGGCCTGGGGCTAGAGATTGTAACCCGCCCGAATGGTATGAATGTTGCGTTTTAATCATGTACTGTCTTATATGTAAAAGTCTGTCCCCCACTTCCTTTTGATTGTGAGCCGCCCTGAGTCCCCCCAGGGAAAAGGGCGGCATACAAATAAATAAACTAAACTAAACTAAACTGGTTGTTGGAAGAAATCATTAGGGCAGAGAACCAGTTGTTAAATTATTTGAATCCCACCACTGGCCGTTACAATGGCAACTCCACTTACAGTAGAAGACATTTTATGGCAGTGTAGTAGAAGCCATTGAAAGGCACAACAGGCTGCATCTTAAAAATGGAACACCTAACATCAAAAACATCATCAAAAAAGCATAACAAAGAATGTTTTTTCTGAGTCAACTTGGGAAGCTCAAACTGCCCAGGGAGCTGCTGATACAATTCTACAGAGGATTTATTGAGTCTGTCATTTGCACTGCTATAACTGTCTGGTTTGGTTCTGCAACCCAACAAGACAGACACAGACTTCAGAGGATAATGAGAGCTGCAGAAAAAAAAAACAATTACTAACAATCTGCCTTCCATTGAGGATCTGTACACTGCACGAGTCAAAAAGAGGGCCATGAAAATATTTACAGACCCTTCACATCCTGGACATAAATTGTTTCAACTCCTATCCTCAAAACGACACTATAGAGCACAGTATTCCAGAACCTCTAGACACAAGAACAATTTTTTTCCGAATGCCATCACTCTGCTAAACAAATAATTTCCTCACCACTGTCAAACTATTCACTAAGGTTGCATTACTATTAGTCTTCTCATCGTTCTTATCACCCATTTCCTCCCACTTATGACTGCATGACTGTAACTCTGTTGCTTGTATCCTCACCATTTATATTGATATTGATTGTTTCCTGATTGCTTATTTGTACCCTAAGACTATCATTAAGTGTTATACCTTATGATTCTTGATGATGTATCTTGTCTTTTTATGTATACTGAGAGTATAGGCACCAAAGACAAATTCCTTGTGTGTCCAATCATACTTGGTCAATAAAGAATTCTATTCTATTCTATTCTAACAGAACACACTTCCTGAGGGGTATTAGGTGTGTATTACCCCCACAGTATTTTTCTCCAGAGAGTAAGTCATCTGTGTACCAAGTTTGGTTGAAATTGCTCGAGGTGTTCCAGTTTTATATATATAGATGACATTGAAATTACATTGGAACTTTCCTTGGAAGGTCCATTTATGAAATGTGATGCATGATAGACGTATCTCTTTATCATTGCAGAAGTTCCTGTTCCTTGAGATGTGTGATGTTTATCTTTTTTTTAAAAACCAAACTTATGTATTTATTTAGCTGATGTAGTTAAAGAAAAGTAGATCATCATCTGATGAAAAAGAAGTAGTTGTCCTACCTTGATCAGCCCATTAGTTTATTTGGCCTCAAGGACTTTGATATGAGATGCTTCACAGGAAGATAAACAGCCCATAATAAGTCATGGTGGTTGAGAAATGCTACACATGGGAAAGAAAGTGCTTCCCTACTATCTCTAGGCTTTATGCAGTGAAGCTTGTAGTCTGAATCATTATCTTAGCTTGCATAGCTACAAACATTATTAATGATCCTAACATTACCAGAGGCTTCTAAAAAGCAGTTATAATATTTTTCCTTATGACCTCCCAAGGCACTATATTCCCACGCAGGCAATCTGCATGGATGCAAATAAATAAAGTCAATAAAAATAAAATGGGTATTGTTTTATGTTACATTTACATTTAATACCCTCTTATTTTGTTACCTCCTTGCTTGCTCTCATATTCTACACCAGACTGATAATGAATTCAGGCAAAGTCAAGTCTTGACTATATGAACACCGAAGACATTATATTGTGGATTATTCTCACTGCTCTAGCTTTACTCCTTGGTTCAAACAATGCTTGCTTTATATTTGACTGTGTGTAGTATTCTGCAATGGATTATGCAGTTAGAATAAATAAACTCTATGTATAAAATATATTTTGGAACTCTAAGCATATCTTTTGCTTATTTTTCAAAATATATTATACCAACAATTCATATTTTAAACATCTCTCAGAAATGTCAAAAGTTCATAACTTTGTCTGCATATTTATCTTTTTTTCTAAAAAATAAGTATCTTACTTTTCTCAAAAGTGCCCAAATTTATTAACAAAAAGAATTTAAGGTTAGAATTTATGATAACTGATGTCCTTACAATATCATGTTACTCTCAAAAGAAATCATATGCTTAGGAAATAGTGTTTGGAAATATGAATAACCCTGTTCATAATTTCTGCTAAAACAAGCATCTTAAATATTTTGCTACAATGGCATCCTCCAAACTTTTGGCTGGCAAGGATTGGTTCCATGGAGAAAGGTTTTTCCACAGACCAGAGGGGTGTGGTTTGACATACTACTCGCATCCCATGGGTAGGGTTTGGCTTGTTTGTGTGGCCAGGCTGCTGGCATGCCGGTGCTGGGGACCGCTGCTTTAGAAGATACATTGAAAAAATTAACAGAATCACAATATTCGATGCAAGCCAAAGAGTTCTCTTCAATGACTTAACAGTATTACTAAATGTTCCAAAAGTCTACTGATAGAGTAAATCAGGCAAGATTTTACTCAAATTCAGTGCCGTGCGGTGAGGTTTATGGCTGGTGAGGCACTGACACAGTGGTGGGTTTCAAATTTTTTTAGACTTGTGGACTTCAACTCCCAGAATTCCACGCCAGCATGCTCTGTTCCAATTTAAAGCGACAGCATTTGTTTTTCTCCTTTGTGAAAGACGTTTCCTTCTTTCTTTTTCTTCTCCCTTCCCCTCCTTCCTCTTTCCCTCCTCTCTCAAACACACATACACATACACAGAGAGAGAAATTGGATTGGACTATCTCTCCTACCCCATTCCCTCTCTCACTCACTCTCTCTCAAACACACACACACACACACACACACACACACACACACACACACAGTTGGATTGGAGGGAGAGTGTCAGCGAGGAGACCACAGGAGGAGGCAGGAAGCCAGTCAAAGAGCTATACTGGACAACACATACTTTCTCCCAGCCCTGGAAGGATCCAGCCCAGCTTCACTGATTACAGGTTTGAAAAGGCAACGTGGCTCTGCCTGCAATCAAACTACACTTGGGGAGGGAGAGCACAAGTGAGCCAGGGTCCTTCCCTCCAGCCTTTGCCCAAAGCCCTGCACCAGGAGGATGAAGTTTGAATTCCTTCCCCTCCCTCCGACCCACACATACCTTTTCCAGCTGTTTTAGAGAGGATTTCAACTCTGCTCTTGTCTCGGGTCCTCTGAAGAAGCCCCGCCCAAATGAGCGCCCTCTACTATGAGGCAGGAGAACTGTGTGCCTCACCTACATCAGGAATTTTTAGGCTTTTAACCCTTGCTTAACTCTACTCGAGTAATCATAAAATGCCTAAAGTCAGACTAGATGAGGCATGCAGTTCTCCTGCCTCATAGTAGAGGGTGCTTTTTAGAGGCTTTTTTAAAAGTTAAGCAGAGTCATCCACGGTGAGGCAGCAACTAGCTCAGCCTGACCTCAGCTCTCGCCTTTTTCCTTTTACATTTTTTTTCTTTTCATGATGGGAGCAGTGAGGCTGTGCCTCTCCTGCCTCACCTGACTGCACATCACTGCTCAAATTGTTGATTTGGTTCTTCAAATCCAATTCAAATTTACCAAAAAAATGTAGAAAAATGTTATTTCTGTACATGCAGCCACTAAGTGTTTGAAATCAACTCAGAGGCATGTTTCAATTTAATCATTCAGTTGTGAAGGGAATTTTATTCTTCTGGATGTCCTTTCTCTCTTTCTAATGTTTGTCCAGCCTTTTATTGACTGTTTAATGTGAAAATCAATGTATCTGGCTAAAGTAGTCTTAAATGCCAAATCATTTCCCCCATATGCATCCCATAGTTACTCCTTCATGATGCATTCCTCAAGTTGTAACCTTTATTACATCTATAAAGGGCCTTTTATCCACAAACTGTATGAATCAGAACATTCACCAGAGTTCTGATAAGGGATGGGTTTAATGCTCTCCATGTTCAAAGTAGGCTCCACGATGATGCTACTAGCATAACAATCAGCTTGATTGGCATTCACATTTTCAAATGATAAGTACTCTGCATTACAAAGTGTTGCTTTTTTTCCACAGATATATAGACACTCAGATGTTTGTGTACAATCCCTCTGTACTCCTTTTCCATTGGAAGAGCAATTATTTGTCAATGGTCAGATATAACCATGAGCCAGTGGTGAAATTCAATTTTTTTTTTACTACCAGTTCTGTGGGCGTAGCTCGGTGGGCGTGGCAGGGGAAGGATACTGCAAAATCTCCATTCCCTCCCTGCTCCAGGGGAAGGATATTGCAAAATCTCCATTCTGCAATATCCTTCCAGAGGATATTGGATATTGGCCAGCCAGAGTTGTATTTGCTGGTTTTCCGAACTACTCAAAATTTCTGCTACCGGTTCTCCACGACCTGTCAGAACTGGCTGAATTTTACTTCTGCCATGAGCTCATCTTCAGTAGCCCTATATAAGAACTTGAGTATTCTGTGGCATTCTTCATTCTTAACAATAGGAGTGGAGTGACTCATGGTATCGTGCTAGCTTTTAATAAAATGGTTTTTGGAGTCTCTCCAAATGTTGCCATGCTTCGAGGTAAGTTTTGACTTTCTAATTTGATCCGAAAAGCCAATTTGATTCAGAGATTCAACCTTCCTTTCAATCAAATCCCCAAATCTAATTTCTTGCACAGCTTTAAAAGAAACTGTAATCCTTTGTGGGCTTTGTTGTCTTAAGAATTCATAGCTCCAAAGACTATTTCAACAACTCTCTGTCCCTCTTCACTCTCTTGGGAAAACAGTTCCTACACTGAACTATTTATTTCGTGGATGAGATCAGGGGAAGGGGAAAAAAGCCTACAAATCATTTAAAGGTATACAGAATATTGCCAAATTTGGGTGCTTGGGTCACAAACAACAATTTTACTGGGCTAGAAGCATCACCCTGGCAACCCACCACACAAATGTTTAGCAATTTGAAAGCTCATGTAGGCCTCTCCTCCCCCTCCCCAACCAAAACCACCACCACGCTGGGCTCTTTTGTTTCAGTGTAATTATTCTTTTTCTGTCCCAGATGAGCCACAAATCCATTTCGTAAGCAAACCTCTTCTCCTGCTAGAAAAGAAGATTTTTTTATTCCACCCCTGCTCAGAAACTGAGGCTGCATTAGCCTATTGGGCAATTTATAGAAGGGTGCAAGCATTACACCTCAGGCAAGCACCTACCTAGACATGTGAAAGCTCTGCCTCCCAGGCAGAGGAGAGGGAATAAAGCAGAGGTCTTCAAACTTGGCAACTTTTAGACTTGTGGTTTTCAACTCCCAGAATTCTCCAGCCAGCTATGCCAGCTATGCTGGCTGGGGAATTCTGGGAGTTGAAGACCACAAGTTTGAAAGTTGCCAAGTTTGGGGACCCCTGGAATAGAGTCTATAATGCCCTAACCCATTTTCAACCTAACTTTCACCAAGCAATACATTTCTCCTTGATTTAACAGCCTGGGCATTTGCTAGTCAACTGGGAATATTTTTTTCTCTAGCTAATTAGGTTTTACTTGCTATTGTCTTTCACCCAGTTCATGCAGCCTTTTCAGGTCTGCTTTAAAAAACCCAAGGTTAAAGGAAGGAGATTCCCTCTATCAGTTTGTTCTAATTAGCTTGCTGCGAACATCCTAAACAGTGGGATTATTGTGCATTTATTTATTAGATTTCTTATCAGCCATAATTCTAAGACTCCCAATGGTTTGCAGTAATAAGCCAAAGGAAATAAATCATCTGCAGTAAAAAATATATAAAATTGCATAATTATAATGTCAAAGAGGCCAAAGACTGCAATATATTCATCTGTCCTAGGTAACGTGCATCACCAAAGGCACTCCAGAACAACTTTATTTTAAATAGTTCTGAGAAGGTCAAAATGGTAGGGGTCAACTACCATTTCCAAATTTCATTTTTTTACAAATTCCAACTTCCAAAGCACTAGAAGGTAGGACAAGAAACAATGGGTGGAAACTAATTAAGGAGAGAAACAGCCTGGAACTATGGAGGAATTTCCTAACAGTGAGAACAATTAATTAGTGGAATGGCTTGCCTTCAGAAGTTGTAGGTGCTCCAACACTTGAGATTTTTAAAAAGAGATTGGACAGCCACTTGTCTGGAATGGCATAGGATCTCCTGCTTGAGTAGAGAGTTGGACTAAAAGATCTCCAAGCCCCGTTCAACTCTGTTATTGACATCAGTTCAAGAAAGAGGTTATTCCAAAATATGGATGCTGCCACAGAACAATGGCACCTAAAAACTCCATAATATGCGCCTCATAAAAATGTGGAACTATCAATAGTTTTTCTTAGGGCAAACAAATTGAGCAAGGTTGGAACGACTAGTCCTCAAAATACTTTGCTGCCATGCATACATAGGCTAGCTATATATATATATATATATATATATATATATATATATATATATATATATATATATATATATATATATATATATATATATATATATATATATATATATATATATATATATATATATATATACACACACACACACACACACAAACACACACATACATACTTAAAGTCACAACCCCTGGTATGCCCAAGTATGGGAGGAAGGTCACACTTCCACTCTCTGTCATTAGGCTCGTCACAAGAGACCATCCAGACAGAAACCCAATATTTTTTACTGTTGCCTTTTTGTTACATTTGTTATATTTATGCTGATAAATAAATAAAGGGAGACTAGTATAGATCTATTTCAAGCTATTTAGCTCTCACCTTTCACCCTGGCCTGGCTGATAAGGAGGCAAGCTCTGTAGCTCAATGGTTAACACATCTGCCTAAGAGGCAATAGAGCACAGGTTCGATTCCCAGCAAGGGTATGGCTAGCTGATGAGAGCTAAATAGCTTGAAATAGATCTATACTAGTCTCCCTTTATTTATTTATCAGCATAAATATAACAAATGTAACAAAAAGGCAACAGTAAAAAATATTGGGTTTCTGTCTGGATAGTCTCTTGTGACGAGCCGAAGTGTGACCTTCCTCCCATATTTGGGCATACCAGGGGTTGTGACTTTAAATATATATATATATGGAGTACTGCAAGTCTGGATAGTGGACATAGCAGCATCTGGAAATAGCAGAACAGATGAGAAAGGATTGGAAAAGATAACAAAACACAGAGGCCTGCAAATAGAAGTAGAATGATTGTAGCAAAAGAAAGCAAAGGTAGCACCAATAGTCATAGGCATCTTGGCTGCGATCCCAAAACACCATCGACATTGACAAATGCATTACCAGTAAATTGCAAAAGACAGCTTTACTTGAAATAGCTAACATCCTGCCACAATATCTGTAACACCACCAAATGTCCACATTTGCCTATCCCAGGTCCTTGGGAAGAACTTAATAGTCAGACCAAAATGCCAAATCCCATCTGAACACCTAGCTGAATGTGTGCAATGAACCAAAAAAAATGTAAAGTTGTCGTCATAGTGGCATATGCCTATCCCAGGGAAGGAAACACTGTACCAAGAATATGGAAGGGCAATATTAAAGAAACAATATGCCAGCCTAGCATCATATAAGTAGGCAACACAGCACTGACTTTGTTCATTTAACTAGCTTTATGGAAATGAAGGTACAATACTTATGGTAGAAATAGAATTTATAACTGTCTCTTTGGGGAAATCTTTAAAAATATATCACCTAAAAAGGAAAATCACTTACTATACTTGTTTGTCTTATTTAATCAGGGAAATCCTGCCAATGAAATATCTAGCTTCTACATTTTTACCACCGTGAAACATTTTGCACTATTAGAGAAGTATTTATAGCTACCAGTAAATGAACCGCCACGAATGATTTCATCTCATGTGTTTTCCCCTCAAAGATTTTTATGTTCATGTTCTCTAAAATAAAATATATTGCTCTTAGGCTCACCTTAGTATTAGTTAATCTATCAAGGAATTCAGAACAGTTTAAACACCTGTAAATCCACAGTAAATGAAATAAAATAACCAGAAGCATATTTTTTTCTCCATCATCTTTAGTGGTAAAAGTGTTTGGTTTTCAAAAAAGCAGCCAGGCAATCCAGATGAAAAAATATTTCAGCAAAAGACACATTTTCTTTCAGTAAATGATGATTTTTGGAATGAAAGGGAGGGTGATAGTCAAAGAATTAACAGAAACATTTGGATGCACATAATCTCTCTCTCCCCTCCCCTCCCCCTCCCTCCGTCCCTTCCTCCCTCCCTCTCTCCTTGCTCTCCCCCCCCCCTCACATCCCTCCCTCATACATACAACATGCACTTTCAGTTTCAAGTTTCCAATATATGGGCTTAAGGAATCAATTGTTGGAACTGATTCCAACCAGCTCCATATTTTTACTTTTTGGTATCCAGAACAAAATATTAGGCTCCCATTTCACCCAGATTCTAGAGTGGGACTCATGGAGTAAATTCAGCAAACCAAAAAGCTTGGATTTAGGGCAACCTGATTTATTGTTCTACTGCCTGTTGTCTTCAGAATGCAAGGGGTAGGGGCACAGAAGTGACTCCTGCCCTTAAGCCTCATGGAATAAACAAAGGTATTTTTATCTAATAAGAAAGTAAGATTCCTGCTGGATTCAACCAAAAACCTTTCGAAACCAGTATTTTCTTCCCAACTTTAGTTCCTGGCTGGATAACGGAAGCCAACAAGAAGGATGTCTAGGCAATTGCTGTTGCCTACAATTGTTTCCCATGATACTTAGAGCCATTTTCAATGAGTGCAAGGTGGATTTAAAAAAAATGCTTTAAAAAGACATTCATAGGGCACTTGCTCAAAAATTAAATGTGAACACTGTTTTCCAGTTCAGTGCTTGATATATGTCCTATCGTTTGTTCTGTAGAAAGCTGTTAGGAAACAGTTCTGGTTTGTTCAATACACTTTGTTTTCTGCCATTTTAACCTTGAGACAACACTTGATAGTTCCTGCCTATATTCCTACATTGCTGTCTCCAGATGGTAATGTAATCAGACACTTGCAGAAACCAGCTTGGGATAGCCCTCACATTTTTAATTTTTTTTTACAAAAAGCTACCAAAAAGAGTTAAGGAGGCCAATTAAAAATGTTTTAGAACTCCCCAAAGCATGCAGTAGGCAGAATTTCTGTCTTTATTTTTGCTGTTGCCCTTTATAAATAAATGGTTCTGGAAATGTCATGTTCATGAAGATCAGTGGCTCACAATATTGTCAGAGTTGAAACACAGAAGAACTTGCAATGGTGCAAGGACTTTGGTGAGGTTCAGAAAAGGCTAGAAGCCAAAAGTGGATTGGGAAACAACCTCCCAGAGAAACCTTTCTTAAAGAAGATCATGGCAGTGCAAATTATTTCAATATAGTCTGCAGAAATAAAAGTTATCATTAAATGTCAAGGTGACAGGAAACCTAATATATTGATATTATAATTTTGGGAACATGAATGTATGTGTGTATATAAAGGTAAAGGATCCCCTCGCACATATGTGCTAGTCTTTCCCAACTCTAGGGGGCGGTGCTCATCTCCATTTCAAAGCTGAAGCCCCAGTGCTGTCCAAAGACGTCTCCGTGGTTGTGTGGCCAGCATGACTAAATACCAAAGGCACACTGTTACTTTCCCACCAAAAGTGTTTCCTATTTTTCTACTTGCATTTTTACATGCTTTCAAACTGTTAAGTTGGCAGAAACTGGGACAAGTAACAGAAGCTCTCTCCGTTATGGGGTGGGATTCAAACCACCAAACTGTCAACCTTTCTGATCAACAAGCTCAGCATCTTAGCCATTGAGCCACCATGCCCCTAGATGTGTGTGTGTGTTTGTGTGTGTGTATGTGTGTGTGTGTGTATATATATATATATATGTGTGTGTGTGTGTGTGTGTGTGTACACACATATACATACACATGCAAACACACACATGTGTATTTGTATATAAGAACTGAAATTTATATGTACCTATATTTTTTTGAAATTTGTTTGTTAAAATGAGCTGAGAAATATTATGCTGTGCTTAATATTAGATGCAGTTGACACCTCTCCTTAAAAAGAGAGTCAGTTGAAGCCCTCCTGCATTTCAGATACATCTTTTGATTAGATACCCACTGAGATGTAGATGCAGCTATGGCTCCACCAGTCAAATCACCTATGGTGCTTGACTACAAACTAAACAATATAAATGTCACATCTGCTTAAATCTGCTGGTGCTAATTAGAAGCCTTATGGTGAAGTTGATCTACTTGCATTATTGAATGTCACAACAGGAGTTCAACTTCTTCTTCTGAGGCTTTCAGAAATCAGTCCAGGTGCCACAGACGATTGCAATACTCAGGCACTATATATCCAAGACAATTGTTTCAAGTAATATTGCAGTCATGTAAAAGTCTCTATCGCTCAAGTCTTCAGGCTTCCAGTCTGCAAAACAGATTACCACAGCATGTCATTGTAACAACAAAGTGGCCCAAATCTCTGTCTCTTTATTTCTAACTGGCAGAAGAATCAGACAAAGACATTCCAGAGGAAACTTCTGAGAAACAATTTAGTCTAGGACACCAAGGTCAGTATATGCTCTAGGTTGTCTGCTCTTCCTGAAGAACAAGTGTCCCAATCTACATGCTTTGGTTCATTTAAATAAGAGGAAAAGTTTGTAATTGCATGTTAAGAACATTAAAGAATGAGCCTAGCAAATATTTAAGAATTGAAAATAAAGCAAATTGATATTCATTAAAAATGAATACAATTAAAAGTTCTCTAGTAAAATATGTAAAAGAAGAAAGAAAAATGAAGAACGCTTGTTTGTGACTACTGGCAATTTTCTGAAAAGGATTCCTAGCTCCCTCACAAAGCAAATCCCAGAAGTCCCCGTAGCAAGAATATGAATCATAGAACCTTAAAATTGATCTTTAGAGACCATCTAGTCAAGCTTTCTGCTTAATGCAGTTTTCACTAGAGTGCTTCTGATAGATGGCCATCCATCCTGCTTTTGAAGCTCTCTAGCAAAGAACTAATCACTTCATGTGACAGCCTGCTCCTCTGGCTGGCAGCTCCTATAAGCAGGAAGTTGCTCTTGAGGTCTAGCTTGAATCTGTTTACTTGTAGTTTAAATCATTGGTTCTGGTCTTGCCCTCTGGTAATTTCACTCTCTCTTCTCTGTGACAGCCCTTCAGAGATTTGATGAACACTATCGTATCTCCCCTCAGTCATCTTTTCTATAAGCTAAGCATACTCATATTGTATAAACATTCTTCAACTAATCCTCCTAAGTCTTAGCTTCCAGACGCCCAACTTTTCACCATTTTGTTAATACTCCTCTGGACTTTCTTTAGCTTGTCATTGTATTTTTTTCAAAAAAAATGTGATATTACAAAATGGACATGGTATTCCAAATGTGATCTGATTGGGGCAGAAGAGAATAGAACAATTATTTCCCAAGATGTGATTTCCATGTTCCCATTAAGAATAGTGTTTGCATTTTCACTGCTGGCTCGTGTTAAATTTGTAATCACCAAGGACACCCAGATTCCCTTTATTTGTGTACTTCTGCAAGCCAAATATCTCTTACTGTATATACTCGAGTATAAGCCTAGTTTTTCAGCCCACTTTTTGGGCTGAAAAAAGCCGCCTCGGCTTATACTCGAGTCAGTGAAAAATTTGCCCGAAATGGAGGAGAAAAAGGGGCGGGGCCATGCCACTGGGTGACACTCGTGAATGGCCCAGTGCCCCTGTGAGTTTCCCCTCCCTCTGTGTCAGTTTGCCGCGCAGCGAGCACCGCACCATCCCCCCTCCTCACGTTCTAATGTAATGCAGGGCTGTCTTACGATTCCCCTTCCTCCCCCTCCTGCCGCTCTGCAACGATGTCCCACCTCCTCCTTGTTATGGCAAGCAGCCACATAGCGATGTCCCACCTCCTCTGGTACAGTGATCCAATGATAGGAATCACTGTGCCGTGTGTCATAGGAGGCGGGACATCGCTCCCGCGGCTGCACGGGACATCATCATCACAGCGGGACATCAGCATCATGAGGTGAGTGAAGTATTTCATTGAATACACCACTAGTTTACTGTTTTTCTTTGAAATAAATATTCAAAAACATTATTGGTATCTATTTTTATTTTTGAAATTTACCGGTAGCTGCTGCATTTCCCACCCTAGGCTTATACTCGAGTCAATAACTTTTCCAGTTTTTTGTGGTAAAATTAGGTGCCTCGGCTTATATTCGGGTCGGCCTATACTCGAGTATATACGGTATCTTATACTCGTGCCTTACATATTTTCTTCTTCAGATGCATAACTTTACATTTCTCACTGTTAATTTCCATCCTATTCATCTCAGTCCTCCACTTAACTTCTCTTTATTTTAAAACCCTGTCTCTTTCACTAAAGCCACCTAGTTTTGGGCCATCTGGAAATGTTATTTTATCTGATAATCAGAGTCCAGGGGAGAGCCCTGTATCATTCCATTCAAAACTTCTCTCAAATGTGAAATGGAGTCCATCTAACAGTGCTATTCTCTGGCTTGTAATTTATTATTTCACTAAGGAGAATATAATGAGATTGAAGCTCTTGTTAAGATCCATGCACATCTATGGCATTCCCTTGATCTAAGCTAGTAAATCTATGAAAGAAAGAGATAAAGTTAGCCTGACATGATTTCAATAAACCCAAGCTGGCTCCAGTTAATTTGAGCATACTTAATCAAAAGCGAACAAAAGCTTCTTGATAATCTGTTCACATGCCTTAGCCAGGATAGATATCAAGTTGACAGCTTGTAGTTTTCTGAGTCCTCTTCCATTCCTTTCCTTTTTCTAATATTCTGTTACCTCATCAATCCTCCAGGGATTCTCAAACATTACGAAGAGCAGTTCTGAAATCATTTTTGCTAGTTCCTCCATAACTTTTATAAACCAAATGGTTGTAAATCTGACTAGTGGTGCTTTAATCTATATACACTAATTATTACAAAATGGAGGAAACTAAGTCCACCCAAAAGCTATCATGATGCTTTTTAAAAAAACAACACCACCAATCTGCTCAGCATTTAAAAAAAAATTATGGTCAGGAAGGATTACCCTCACTCTGATAAGACTTTGTCCTCAATTATAATGTCCTTTGGCAAACTTAGCCAATATAAGAATTGCCACATAATATAAAGAAAAAGATATAAGTTACATAAATTGAATGCAATACATTCAGTTTTGTAGCTATTAAGATAGTTGGCCTTGCAGGTACAAAGATAGCCAGGAAAATGATTTAAATTGGGGGAAACCAGCTCTTTGGCAATCAACAGGAGTGCAGATTTACCACCAACTTATCTAATACTTAGGAGCCGAAGCTTGGCAGAAGAAACAACAACCAATCACCAGCCATCAGCACACTAATCAACCAATAGGAAGGCACCATAGAAATATGACTCATAGAATAGCCCAAAGCACATGTATTCTAGTAGAGAGAGTTCCTTAAAGATGGGGTCCAGCATGAGTCCAAAAGCTCAGAAGAGTAAAACTCTGTTTCCAGTGACCGAGCCAGATTGGATTTTGCAGAAATATAAGGGCCTGAACCAAACTGCATGAATATCTGCCCCCCCCAAAAAAAAAGACAATTATGGAAGGCTCCACAAACATCCAATTCCAGGTGAGAGAACAAAGTTAGGGTGTAGACACAGGTGGCAGGTGGCAACCATACTTATCTCTGAAGAATGCTCCTTCTTTGAGAGGACAGACATTGTGTCAGAGAAGGCATACTCCTTCAATTAAATGTCACAAAATGACATTTAACTGATGAGACATGTAATCCACCTACTCTGCTCAATTATGCTGGATGGGAAAAAACTTCTGGACCCAGACATTCCCTCAAATAACTAAATTCTGTTTGTTTGTTTTGGTTCTATGAAGAAATATGTGAATTTGGGAACATTCTTATAAAACAAACAAACATCGAATCCTCACATACCAGCCCGAAATATAAGTTATGTGGGCATGGTTTACATTCACAATATGTTAAAAATCACTTGGTAATTTTCTTTGGGATACTTATTAGGATTACTTTGAGCCCTGGTTCTGTTTCATCAATGGTAAAGTTATAATATTATGCCCCAAAGGTGCTTTTTCAAGAGTCAACTGGGTTTTCTGTTTTTTCTTTGAAGGTGTTTCGCTTCTCATCCAAGAAGCTTCTTCTCTCAAAAGCAAAATGTCTTGAAAGAAAAAATGGGAAGTCCAGTTGCCTCTTGAAAAAGCACTTTTGGGACAACCATGACCTGGATGACTGAGAATCTCTATAGACATTTATAATATTATGATTCTGCTTCTCTTTACTATATTTGAGCATCTACTCTAATCCCTCTGGTGTTCTATCTTTATTTCTTCTCTGCAGCAATTTTATTGAAATTTTCTATGGGTTATTTATTGTTTTAAATTACCACTTCCTTCTCCCCCACCTTTTTTTGCCCTCTACAGATTTTTCATTAATGTGCTGCTGCTGAATTATGCTCTCAAATTGTGAAAATCTCTTCTATAGGACTCCCTTTGGAAGATAAGGTACATAATGAGTATATAACGAGCAAGAATATTTACGAATTCCACATTGTCAATTCTAGCATTAATTACTTCTATGCAAACAACAACTGTTATATACTGCTATATCAGCAAACCTGCAAGCTATGAGGTAATAAGATGGATTGAGTTGACTAAAAAAATCACTTTTGAAAAACAAATTGTTGGGTTGTCAAGAACTAAGACTACAGAGGAGACTATCTGAAAAAATAAGCACTGTGTTTAAACTTTCTAAGATTTAGTAGCTTTTAATCAACCACCTTACTTCATTTTAATTCCTTAATTGGAGATTAAAGTAGTTTTTCCCCTTAATTGTGCTCTGTCTATTCCATATAATCATGACAAAATGTTACTTAAAATGCACTGAAAAATGCATACACCAGGCAAAAGTATGTCAAAAATCCCAGTAATAATAACTCGGAATGATTTTCTGAGAAATTGGACAGAAGCATTTTTGAGTATATGTCAATATGGAGTTTGGCCAGAGTAATATTTGTACATACAAAGAGTGAGTCAGCTCTGTATGTTAACACAAATTCCACTGTTATAACTTTATAACAAATGCAAAAAGATTGGATGTGTTTTGTGACACCATAATACCCATTTTGTCATAACCATGGCTATGAGCAAATACCTAGGTGCATTTCCTTGCTCATAGAATCCGAAGCATTTTACTGTTGTCCATATCCAAAGGATCTTAAAAGTTGTTGATAACACAAAAATGCTCAAACAATTTGCTCTGTTTTATCTCATATAGGCTCTATTTTTGGATTGAGAAATGTGAAGGCATGCCAGTACTTCACCCTAGCAATTGGGTTAATAAAAGTCCCTAGGAAAAATAAAATAATTGAAAGCTTTGTTTGGGGGCTGCCTTACTGGTAACAGAAATTTTACTTTTAGCTGCTACTTTACAGATTTTCTGCCAAGGATTATTAGGCTTTAAGAACATTCTCTTTAATTCAAAGTTTGGAGCCTTTAAGTAGGGATGACTAGGCAGAGCAAAGGAAGCTCTACTTAGACTACAACAAGGGTAGCAGGGCTGAAGCTAAGCTCAGATCTTCATAAAACTAGACCCCTTAGGATCATTTTATACCTCCTTTCTCAAAGGAGAAAGCACACTTGATTTAAATAGTGCTTCTGCGCAGCAAGACTGCAGAAGTTAGTCTAGTGGAGAACAGTGAGACTAAGTTAACTTATCCAAGAGCTAAAGCATTGTTTTTTTTTAATGGAATGTTTGTCTCAAAGGTGCTTTTTCAGGAGGCAGCTGGAAAAACCACCTTTGGGACAACCATGACCTGGATGAATGAGAATCTCTACAGATTAATGACTGTGGGTTTTCAATTTGGGGGAATAATAGACCAACTCATGGGTTAAAACAAGCTGTAAGTAGGGCTAAAGTCCTTAGTAGGTGGCATTACTCATTCTTGTTCTTTTTTTTTTTTTGCCTTTTTGTCTTTATTTGTGTCACTCTCTCCTTTTCTTCTTCTCTTTATATGTCTGGTTTTCTTTACATACCACAGGCTGCCCCACAAAAAAGGCTATTATTCAAAGCACAGTATATGCTCTTTTAACAACTAGATGGCCTTCTTTCTTGTTTTTTTAAACCCCTTCTAACACTAGAATGCGGTGAGCTGATGTATTGCATAGGGAAACTCAAGAAATTGATTAAAGTGATTGAATTGATTCTTAGAATCATGGATTATTATATTTTAAGCCAAGCAGCCTTTTCCTTCCTTCCTTCCTTCCTTCCTTCCTTCCTTCCTTCCTTCCCTCCCTTTCTTTCTTTCTTTCCTTTCTTTCTTTTCTTTCTTTCCATCTGTCCAATGGATATGGCTGAATGACTCTGAGCAGCAACAGAATTAAAATAAAATATAAACAATTGCAAATATTACAAGAGTTAAAATGCAAAGCAGCTAAGAAACAGCAGATCAGAATCACTAAATCAGTTTAGTTTAGTTTACTTTATTGTCATTGCACATGGTACAATGAAATGACACTGTCTTCAGTGTACATTAAAGCTATAAAACTAAAAACACAAACATACATCCTTTATTTGCTATATGATTGAAATTATATAGAACTATAAGTAGTATAAGTAGTAATTTTGGTCCTGCTACCTCAGTTTTGTCTGTGCTTTCTGGCAACAGCTCTTTAGTGCTTAGAGGTACAGTAGGGGAGCCTGTCAGCCGCTAAATGTTCCAGAAAGTTCACATGGTATCTTCAGCATATAGGTACAGCATTATAAAATGGAAGGATTAGAATGTTAGGATCCTTTTATAAGATGCTAAAAATTAATTTGGATTGTTAGCACACTTCATCCAGTATTATCTATTCCAGTGGTCGAAGGCTGCACAAACATTCATTTCCCACTGACTGCTATTTTATCCTCCACCTGGAAAGTTAAATAGGTGATAGGAAGCCAGCAATTAGACAAGGTAACATAACATATGGCACAAAATTAAGTCTGCATGCACCCAAGCATAACCACTGTAAAGCTCCCCGAAGAAATCAAAACATGCAGTTGAATGTTCAACAAAACAAATAGTCAAAGAGAAGCAAAGAGACATTCTGTACACGTAAAGATTAAAAATATTGCTGATGAATCTTGTACTAAATGTGTAGCTCTTTATTTTGAAATATCTGGTAGAGATGCTTTGAATTGTACTTAATTTTGGTAAGTGATTGGTGCAAATTGATGAAATATAATAACTTGTAATTGTTTCAGTAAACTTGTTAAGTCTCTGGCCAGGATAAATATTGCAACTGGCTAAATCATTATATTGCACAAACACATTACACATAGATAGAATCCTTGAAGTTGATTAGGAAAAACAGGAGGTAAAGAGCATGAAGTCCATAGTTATTACAGCTTTTTAGTCCGTCTTTCAATGGAGTTTCTTTGAAATTATTCTCTAGTGATATACTGTAAACTTTTGCAACACATCCTTTCTTTTCTGTAGAATTTTTTGGAGTGTTTGGTGGTCACTTTATTTATTTATGATCATCTGATAAACCCAAGAAGTGCTCCTGCTTGTAAAACTATAAAAATAAACCCTCTACCGTAGTTACCTACATTTATTGTAGGGAAAAACACAAAATAAGAGGCAGACTCCTCAGCCATTTTCTACCTAAAAATGATAAGCACAGCTTTTCCTGTATTCTTTAAATTTCTAAAGAAGTTATATCATGAAAGAGGCTGAAAGTGGAAGAAAAAGTAATGTCCATTTCACACAGAGTAATGCATTTCTAGAAAAAGGATAGACCTCTATTACATTTAACAAGCTTTGTTTAATTTGTGTTATGTTTACATATAAATGAAACACATTAAATTTGGCTGTTTCCCAGGCCCACCAACTTATTCCTGGCCTCTTTCATTTTTAAGAGGCAGTCAGTAAAAAAATAAAAATTAACACTTGATCAAAACCATGATTGCATTTATTCAAGCAACTTTTCCAGTTTTCTCCTCATCATAGAGAATATGAGGATAAATAAATCTCAAGCATCTCGATCTTGGTAGGTCAAATCTCAAGCAAACCTGAAAGAAATGTCTGGAAGGTTTTATCCATTTTGAATTCCTACCATAAATTTAAGCAGAATTGTTTTGAAAACAATTTAACTAACATGGATTTCTAAAAAAAAAAAAACACACAAGAAACCAACAACAAGAACATTTGGATATGGAAGTTTTGTGAAGTTCCTGAGAATTCCTTATTGCAGACAGATTTTCCTCAAATGACAATTCACAAACATTTATGGATTAAATGATGTGACAGTAAAATTGACATGGAAGTAGTTTATATGCCTGGGCAAAGTATGCCCTAAAGAATTGCTAAAATATTATTTGCCCTACAACAAAGGGCTGACATCTTTATCTGCAGCACACATTGATATCTTCAGGAGAGGGACAATTTCCAGTTCAGTGAGGGTTTTTGTAATATTTTATAAGAAATGCTGGTGTTGTGTGATGGTTAACAGTCACATTGAGTTATCTGGAAGGAGAACAAGAGAGCTTTTTTACAGTAGTTGATTGAATTATGCACTGAAAATGCAATCTGCTGAATATATGCATCAGCTAAATAATAAGCAGATATACCGTAGGTTTTTGGTTCAAAAGGTATTCTGACTTGCGAGATATTTAAATACGTTCTGGGTGGTACTCTGGAGATTGAAAGTGCTACTGCATAAAATTGCCAATTTTGTACTTTGTTGCAAACTCAGGACCAATCAATGTGAGCTCCCATAATCAGTTTAGGTTGCCAGATCTTTCAGAGAATGCAGAGAAAATGGGTTATTGCACTGAATAAATGCGTTGAGCAGTGAATTTGTATTCGTCTTTTCCAACAGCACAATCTGCAACAATACTACTATGTTCAAACCAATCTATGAGTGCTTTTGATAAATAATGGGTAACACCTATTGTGGGCAGCATTTCCAGATTAAACTGTATGGAGAGAAATAAGAGATATGAAGGATATAGCTGCCTGGGGTTGTAATTCCCATTAATTTCCGTGGAGACTGCAAGGGAGATATTTTTGCCAGTTTCATCCTTTAAAGAATTATAGAAAGTGATAACTCTGAAAGGGAGACACTTCTACTATATACGCAAGATAGGGACACTGGCCAAATTTCAGGAGCAAGGAAATGCAGAATAACTTTTTCTATCCTGAATTTGGAGAGAACTCTATTGTCTAAGTAATGAGGCCTGCCACATTGCTCTTTTTACCATTTGCTAATCGTTCCCAACCTTTCCCCCACATTTTCCATCTGCAGGTCTCAACACATTTAGCATAGTAATATATATATAGTACTACATTACTATAGCAATTTTACTATATTTACTATATTATTATAATAGTACTATAGTACTATAGTATAGTATAGTATAGTATAGTATAGTATAGTATAGTATAGTATAGTATAGTATAGTATAGTATAGTATAGTATAGTATAGTATAGTATGTATAAAATCTCTGCAAGATTGGATAATTTTTTTCCCCAGAACTTCCAATGCTCTATAAATTAATAAACAATCATTTCTCCTTTCTCCACAGGCAGAAACAAATCATCCAGCATCACCATCTACGCAGGCATCACAGAATCCATCATTTATGCACATGCACTTGAGTACATTTCTCTGGTGGCTTCCAAAACATTTCTCCCAGTAGTACGCTAATGTAATGGTTGCAAGCAATGATTCATTTTTTAAAACAAATTCATTTTAACAAATGCAGTGGGAAGCCTCTAAAGCCTTCTGTGCACTATGGTATTAGATTAGCATTGCAGAGTGAACTCTGTGAAAGTAGCATTCTAATAAGTCCCATGAAGCATGTTATCCTCAGACTGCACGACAGCAAACCTTGGGAGAGCAGTATTTCATCACATAGGGATCATGCCAGGGCTTCTTTTCCTAGCTGGACTGAATGAAACACTTCAGGGAGGTGGGACAGCATTGTAGGCACTTCCTCCTAAGAGAAAACAAATCCCCATAAACAAATAAAGAACTCACTAGCACACAACTTTCATCTATCTCTGAAGCAAAGGAAAGAAGTATAAGGTTTTGGGTGTTTTTTTTCCTGAGAGTGTAGATGAATTAGAGGTTTGGTTATTGTACCTCATAGCATTAGCATGCAGACACTATCATGTGACTGGCAACAAGAACCTATGAGGCAGGAAAAAAATCAGCATTTCCAATGTTCAATAGTTAATTCATCGAATTGTTTCAGAATGCAACAGGAGTACTTCAGTCTGAAATACTGTGAGATCATTACCATTTACAGCTTTTAGTTCAGCATCCCATTATACAAGTCTGCAAAAAAAAATTTTGAGAGCTGTTTTGGTTATTCCACATAATCTTTATGTTTTTTGGTGTGCTGAATCCAAAAATGACCTCCATTTTGTCATAGGACATCACGTTTCCTGACAATTTAGGTAACTATGTTAAATAAGGCAATACCTTAAAATAAATGGAAATAGACTTATAAAATTAAAGTTTTATTACAATATTTTCATGAAAATCCTTTTTTGAACTGAAATGAGCTCACCTACACATACTACTGTATATACTCGAGTATAAGCCTAGTTTTTCAGCCCACTTTTATACTCGGCTTATACTCGAGTCAGTGAAAAATTTGCCCGAAATGGAGGAGAAAAAGGGGCGGGGCCATGCCGCTGGGTGACACTCGTGAATGGCCCAGTGCCCCTGTGAGTTTCCCCTCCCTCTGTGTCAGTTTGCCGCGCAGCGAGCACCGCACCATCCCCCCTCCTCACGTTCTAATGTAATGCAGGGCTGTCTTACGATTCCCCTTCCTCCCCCTCCTGCCGCTCTGCAACGATGTCCCACCTCCTCCTTGTTATGGCAAGCAGCCACATAGCGATGTCCCACCTCCTCTGGTACAGTGATCCAATGATAGGAATCACTGTGCCGTGTGTCATAGGAGGCGGGACATCGCTCCCGCGGCTGCACGGGACATCATCATCACAGCGGGACATCAGCATCATGAGGTGAGTGAAGTATTTCATTGAATACACCGCTAGTTTACTGTTTTTCTTTGAAATAAATATTCAAAAACATTATTGGTATCTATTTTTATTTTTGAAATTTACCGGTAGCTGCTGCATTTCCCACCCTAGGCTTATACTCGAGTCAATAACTTTTCCAGTTTTTTGTGGTAAAATTAGGTGCCTCGGCTTATATTCGGGTCGGCCTATACTCGAGTATATACGGTAAACTCGATTCTTCTTCCTTGTGATGCTCCCCTTGGTGCATTTACGCTTGTGAATAGCATCTGGAATGTCTCTCTGAAGCACCCAACAGTAGTCTGCCATCATTGTAATGCAGTGACGTGCGGTGAGGGTTACCGTTGGTGAGGAAAGAGCGCAGCAGCGGCGAGAAGCAACGTCCCCGCCGCTGTGTCCGAGAGGCGTCTCACATTTATGGTGGACATAAACGCGAGATGCCTGTCAGACACTGCGGTGGGGGTGTTGCTTCTCGCCGCTGCCGCGCTCTGCCGCCTCGCGCCCCCGCCTCCTCTGATGAATAATCCTGCTGCAGCCAGCCCAGCACTAAGTGGGGAGGACGAGGAGGAGGAGGACAACGAGGAGAGTCCTTGTGCTAGCCGGCCAGCTGGCCAGGCAGGGAGCAGGTCGGGCAGGGGGTGGGTGGGCTGGCTCCATCCAAGCTGCTTCTCACTGCTGTAGTGCTCCACCGCCTTTCTCCACCGCCTTCTCCGACGAACAATCCTCCGCTTTCTTCAGCTCATACGGTGCCAGGACACCCAAGCTGCTGTCAGCAGTGGTTGGGGCCATCTGAGCAGCCATGATCTCCCCTCCCCAGCCAGCCCGCCAGCCCACCCACCCCCCGCCCAACCTGCTCCCCGCCTGGCCGGCCGGCCGGTACAAAGACTCACTGCTCTTCTCCTCCACCTCCTCATCCTCCCCGCTCGATGCTGGGCTGGCTGCAGGCCGGGACAGCGGGAATGTTGGCGTTTGGAGGCTCCCACGATGCAAAGTGCCCGGCAGGGCACTTTGCATCGCGGGAGCTGCCAAGACTCGGGTCTGCAGCAAAGGCGCCAATCTGCCCAGTAGAAAATGCCAGGTAGAGAAGAAATTACTGCTGAAGAAACGGCGGCTGGCGGCCCAGAGCAACCTCTCCAGAATCACCCTCGATGGAAACTGCTAGATTGCATAGTCGCTCAAGTGCCCTTGCACAGGGATGATTCGCTGCTCCCAGATCAGGAGGCGGGAGAATCAGTGCCTCCTTTGCATACAATTTTTTTTTGCTTTTTAACCCTTTCTTAACTTTTAAAAGGTGAAAAATTCCTTATGCAAAGGTGTTCTCTGGCCTCCTCCCATAGTTAACACTGAGCAGACACCAAGCCACTGTGACTTGGAATCTGGTAGCAACTACCCTGGCTTTAATTATTTTAAAAAAATTCTTTAAAATTCTTTCCTTTCCCTTGGGAGACTGGTGAGGCCCCACATCCCCTGCCTCTAGTGACTGCACGTCCCTGTTGTAATGCTCCATTTTCCCTGGTATCTCCTTTCCATCTCTTTAATGTCTTGGTGGAATCGTTCACCTTGTTCCTCACTCACAGCTCCCAAATTTTCAGGAAAGTAGTCAAGGTGGGACTGGAGGAAATTCACTTTCAAACTCATCAGGCAACCTAAAGCTTGAAATGCTTTCAGCATTCTTCCGACAATATTTTTGTAGTGAGGGAATTTGTTATTGCCTTCTGTACGACTTCTTTAAATGCAATCCACCCTTCTTTTTGAGGATCCGTCATGGTATTGACAAACTCTTGATCAACTATTAGCCTTCTAATGTCTGGTCCAGTGAACACACCTTCCTTCAATTTTGCCTCCAACAGGCATGGAAACTTGGTGACCAAGTATTTGAAGCATTCTCCTTCTCTTGGAAGTGATTTTACGAATTGCTTCATCAATCCCAATTTTATGTGGAGAGGTGGTAGAAGAACTTTATGGGAAGGTACCAAAGTTTCTCGGAGGACATTTTTTTCACCAACTGTTAGCACCCTCAGCTGCCAACTCTTCTTGGTCCAGTGATTTTGTCGGTCTCAACTGTCCCATAGACATAGAAAACAAGGGTATTTGGTATACCCAGCTTGTTGCCCGAACAGAATGCACAAGACCTTCAAGTCCTCACACACTTGCCAACCATGGTCTTCATATTTAAGTTTATGAAGAACCAATTCCAAGTTCTCGTAGGTTTCCTTCAAGTGTACGGAATGACCTACAGGTATGGAAGCAGAAAAACCGTTGTGGAGTAAATCTGCTTTGAGACTTCTCTTTGAATAATCTATAAAAAGACGCCATTGCTCTGAATCATATTGGATTTTAAATTGACCCATCAGACCTTCGACATTGATACAATAAGCCAACTTGTCTTCCTGGATGAAGTAAGGAACGAACTCCTTTTCATGATGTCTGAACCATGAAGATGACACTCCTGGCAACAATAAATTCCTGCTTTTCAGCCTTGATCCGAGTAATTCAGTGGGAAGATTCAAGTCTCTTACCAAATCACTCATCTCCACCTGAGAAAACAATTTTGGTCTTGTATCATCTTCAAAGTCAGAACTTGATTCGTCATCTGGTTCAGGTATGACTTCACCTTCATCGGAGCTAGATATCTCTTCCAAGGTAGCAGGGGGCTTGGGTACTGGTATATCTGTGCCATGGGGGATGGGATGAATTGCTGAGTGATAATTGGGATATGAAATGGAATGCTTCCATTTGGAATTAAACCCTTTCACATCGCATGAACAAAAGTAACAGTCATCACTATGGTTCTTTTGCTCTCGCCATACCATAGGAATCTCATACTGGAAAGATTTTTTCTTACCCTTGAAGCAGTTTTGGAGGTCCTCAACACACCGTTTGCACACTTTATGAGGCACCCAAACTTTATCTTGATCTCCAATTTTTAGTCCAAAGTATGCAAATATACTTTTTTTCACAAAGTCTGTAATATTCTGTTGTTGCTTCAACACTTTATATTCACCACAGATGAAACAGAAACTGTCTGGCAAATTAATACACTTTCAAGGAGCCATAACATAATGGTTGAAGAATGATGAGCTAACATGAATTGCGATGAAAAAGTGTGAACAGCCTAGAACCAAGAACCTGATGATGATTCTTGCACAAGTTTGGCATGCAGGAGAGAGCGGCTCTGTGTCTGTACATGAGACGTCACAATGCTGGCCACGCCCCCTGCACTGACCGGAGATGCTGCTATCTGCCCTGTGTCTCCCTCCCACTGGATTCTTCAGAAAAGATTAACCCCTTCTACCATTAGAAGCACAGACTTAAAACTTGCTTAGCTTAAGTATATATTGCTGTCCATCAGATTTACAATGCTATATTTTTTTACATAACTCGGACAAACCCTTTAAGGTTTTTTGTCATTTTATATCTTAAATGCATTTATGTGAATTAATTAATAGTAATTTGGACTTTAAATTTGGTTTAAAACCCATAATATAAAAAAATACCCAAATTTTTTTTAAAAATTGATAAATTTGAAGACAATTTTGCATGTTGTGGCAAATCATGACGTCTAGGAGTTTTTTCAATATTTTATTTGTTTTCAGCACACCAAAATACATGGAAATTAGATGAAAATAATCAAACAACTTTTTAGTCGCAGACCTGTGAATTATCTTCCTACAGTACAGAATATCAATAATTTAGTTGTTCTGACTTTCAACGTATCAGCTTAAGTCAATTATTGGCTTCCAGCAGTTTTGACTTTCAACATATGGTTACTTTTTACAATTAGGCTATGTATAATAACTATTGAAAGGAGGCGGTGGCTCAGTGGCTAAGTGGCTAAGACACTGAGCTTGTCGATCAGAAAGGTTGGCAGTTCAGCAGTTTGAATTCCTAATGCCGCTGTATGGAGTGACCTCCTATTACTTGTCTCAGCTTCTGCCAACCTAGCAGCTCAAAAGCAAGTAAAAATGCAAGTAGAAAAATAGGAACCACCTTTGGTGCTTCCTACAGTAACAGTGTTCTGTGTACCTTTGGCATTTAGTCATGCTGGCCAAATGACCACAGAAATGTTTTCAGACAGTGCTGGCTCTTTGGCTTTAAAACAGAGATGAGCACCGCCCCCTTGAATCAGAAACGACTAGCACATATGTGCAAGGGGAACCTTTACCTTAATAATTATTGGGATGAAATCATAAGATAGATCCAAAGTAAATCTAAGTTGCACTGTCCATCAGTTGTATAGGCCTACTACAGACCATACCCGTCCTATCACAACTTAAATCTATCACCTTAAAATAGTCACATTTCCTGATGGTGAAGCAGTTTCTTTGAATATCATTTGCCTAAGAATACACACATTTTAAGAGGCCGATTGGATAAATCATTTTTTTCAGGAAGAGGGGTCAGTAATACTTGAGAAATTGATAACTATGCCCCCAAATATTTTTGTTCCAAGTTCTACAGGATATGACAATGGAATTTTAAGAAAATCTGTGGATGCTTTCATGATGAACATTATATTCCATAATTGTTTCTAAAACTATTACCTGCCAACCTGTTGGTTTTCAGAATTATAATGGAATTCTAGAATTCTCAAGCAGCAAGCAAGGTTCACTGAATTCAATAGAATGTTTTTCTGACCAAATTCTTTGTCTTTTTCCTCTCAGAGGCTTTTGAAGAGGAACCCCTGACTTCATAATTACTGCAGTGTTTTGCAATGTACAATTTGCCTTAGGGATCAATCCATTCAGTCAATGAAGATCTTTAAGTAGACTTCAGTGGAGTCTCTTAGTTGGCAAGTAATTAAATTAACACTTGTAATGTGAGACTACAACTAAAAAAAAGTCTATTTGGAGACTTTAAAAAAATATTTTAAGAAAATAGCAAACATGTTTAATGAGACCTACAAATGACTCTTGCCAACCTGAATATCCATTTCGTTAATGTATCAGATTGTTACTTGGCTTTACAAACAATAATTTTAAAATATTGGAATACAAGACAGAAAAAAGTGCAGGGATCATGAAGTATAAGTATACTTGTGAGGGGTGTTTTTTAGTCCTAAAATAGAATATATTGTTTACAAGAATGTAAAAGTTTTTATATTACTATAGCAACTAGCAATAACACTTAGACTTATATACTGCTTCACAGTGGTTTACAGCCCTCTCTAAGCAGCTTTACAGAGTCAGCCTATTGCCCCCAACAATCTGAGTCCTGAGTTTACCAACCTTGGAAGGATGGAAGGTTGAGTCAACTTTGAGCCTGGTGAGACTCAATCTGTCAAATTGCTGCCAACCGGCAATCAGCAGAAGTAGCCTGCAGTACTGCACTCTAACCACTGCACCACTGTGGCTCCTAGAACTAGAAATTCATAATAAAGTTTGAAAAAATATATACAATAGAGTACACCATAGCAGGTCATAACAGTGGACGTTTCTAATGTAACATCCATACAAACTTTGGAAAAACATTGAAGAATCATAGCAGAACAGCAAAGTGACAATCCCACCTGTTGGATACACACACTGTAGTTTCCAATGTTTGGTCTGTGGCAAAGAATGTAGGATAAAATGGTTTGAAATTAGATCATATATGGCACATTTTATTATTTCCTAAAGTGAGGAAATTGAGTTCAAGCAAAGCCAAACAACAACACATACATACCCATTTTAATGGAATTTCAGCTATTCCATAATAGAACTGGAAATAAGTCAGCTCATCTCTCTATCACTGATCTTATTGTGGGAATATAGAGGTCCAGAACTATTTTCAAACTGGTACACAATCCACATGCAGGCTAGACTTGGCATTTTCATGCTACTATGTTTTGCAGTTAAATTATTAGGAGTCCCTATGAGATGTATTTAGAAAATATTACTAACCAAAATATTGCCACAATCAGTCTTTCTTTCTTTCTTTCTTTCTTTCTTTCTTTCTTTCTTTCTTTCTTTCTTCCTTTCTTTCTTTCTTCTTCAGAATGGAAACAAGACTAATTTGCAATAAAAATTAGTATCACTTTATACATGAACAGAGGAAGGATGACTATGGCTTACTAAGACAATTTAATATCCTATGGATATTAAATTTTAATAGGGATGAGACAGCTGGGACACTGCATCATAGTCCAGTTTTATTACACATTAAAATATTCCATTCTCTATTGGGATCCATAAATTACTTAACATAGAATAACCTATATTTTAAAATGTTTCAGCTATGTGCTTTTCATATATGCTAATAAAATAGAGGGCTATATACTGTTTACCAGACATGCTTCAGCTATAATTTAAAGGATTTCCCTCCATGGCTCTTGAATCCAATCTTAATTTATGCTTGGAAGTGGGATACTAATTATGTAATCAGCAATCATATCATGAGACAGTAAGCAGAAGCTTTAGTATGTAGAAAAGTGAGATCAAAACCATTTGATTTTCTGCTTCCTGCAGCCCATTGGTGGTATTAATGTAAGGTGACCAGCCGTCCCGATTTCAGCGTTTACAACAATTTTTCCTGTTTCCGGCCGCATTTTTAAAAACTCCCGATTTTCTGGCTTCATGTTGAAAGCCCAGTGGATTTGCTTAAGAAATCCTAACTGGGGCAAGACAAAAGACACCCTGTCTAATCCTTCTCTCTGTCTCAGTACTTTCATTGAAGATATTAAAACATTAAAGCAAGAAAACGGACCTTCCCACCCACCCCCGCGCCCCCTTTTTACCTCATTTTATAAGAAAAAATGACCAAGCACCATAGAGCTGCAGGAAACAGAGTTGCCTAGACTAGCAACTGTTCCTTCCTGGATTTCCGGGATGGGAGGGGCACGGAGTTGGAGGTCTGCTCGTGTGGGAAAAATATGGTGGCTTCTATTTTTCTTTGACTATTTCACCATTTTAATTTGCTCAGTTCTTCGTATTAACATCTATATCATTCTGGGTTGACTTGGAATGTCTGCCTGCTGGTAAGTGACCTGGCTTTTCTTCTTTTGTTTTTTTAATGTATTTTAAAATAATATTTTATTTATTGTGCATAGGATTTTTTAAAATAGTATTATTCTGTGTGGATTTAAGTTAAGAACTCCCTGTTATTAAGCTTTCCTCAATTAATCTCTGAGTAGATTCCCACCAACTTCAAGATCCCAAGGGCACATCTTGGAAGCTACACCTTTGCTTAGTTTATAGATGATGCCTTTCCTTAAATATGAAAATAAATACATTGTTCAAATGTGTACATCTCAATAGAAATGACTCTCAGGGGTGTACAACAATCCACTAAAATAATAATATAAAACAGTAATTACAAAAACAGGAGCAATTGTTATGAAAATTATTATTAAAAAATAAAGAATAAAAATGGAGTTATTAAGTATATTAATTGCAGCAACCACAATACAATACCTAGGTCCTTCTTTTCATTAAACTAGACATACCCAATTCCAAGGAATTAAAAGATGCTTGCTCCTGGGGAGGAAAGCTATGGCAAATCTAGACAATATCCTAAAAAGCAGAGACATCACCCTGCCAACAAAAGTGCATCTAGTCAAGGCTGTGGTTTTCCCATTTGCAATGGATGGCTGTGAAGGTTGGACCAGAAGGAAGTCTGAGTACCAAAGAATGTGAAAAATGGTCATCAGTCACTTTTTTCAATGCCATTGTAACTTTGGTCACTATACCACCTTTCTTGCCACAGTTCTTAAGTGAATAACTGCAGCTGATAGGTTAGTAACATAAGTGAATCTGGTTTCCCCATTTGACTTTGTCAAAAGGTGATTATATGACCCCAGGACACTGAAACCATCATAAATACGAATCTGTTGCCAAACATCAAAATTTTGATCGTGTGACCATGAGGATGCTGCAATGGTCGCTAAGTGTGAAAATGGTCACTAAGTGTGAAAAATTGTCATCAGTCACTTTTTTCAATGCCATTGTAACTTTGGTCACTAAGCCCATTATATCACCTTTCTTGCCACAGATCTTAAGTGAATAACTGCAGCTGGTATTTTGTGTTTTGGATAGAATCTTTTTAAAAAATTTTCTAAGACAATTTAAAAAAAGATTCTATCCAAAATAAATTGAAGTGAAACCATTTTTAAAAATTCTATGCACAATACTTTGAAATATATTGTGCATAGAATTTTTAAAAATAGTTTTACTTCAGTTGTTGGATAATGGTGGTTATCCAACAACTGATACATACTGACCAAACAGGTTTTATACAGGGCAGACAGATGAAGAGCAATGTCAGGTTAATTACTAATGCTTTAGAATACTTGGGAAAGAATAATCAAATTCCTGCCGCATTCATATTTTTGGACGCTGAGAAAGCCTTTGATCGAGTCAATTGGCAATTCTTGTTGAAGATATTGCAAAAAATGCAGATAGGAGATGGCTTTTTAAGGTCAATTGGTGCAATATATCAGCAGCAAAAAGCCCAAATTATAGTTAATGGAAGTTTAACAGATTCCTTTCAAATAGAAAAAGGTACAAGAAAGGGTTGTCCTTTGTCCCCACTATTGTTTATTATAACTTTGGAAGTATTGCTGAATAAGATACGGGCTTTGGATGCTTTAAAAGGGATCAAGATCAGACAGCAAGAATACAGAGTCCGCGCTTTTGCGGACGATTTGGTTATAATATTGAAACAACCGCAGGAATCCAGTAAGGTTTTAATGAATACGATTAATCAATATGGTCAAGTCTCTGGATTTAAAATTAATTTAGGAAAAACCAAAATATTAGCAATGAATATGAATACCAAACAGAAGGAAGAATTGGGAGTGATGTTAGGATGTGAGGTTGTTAAAAAAGTCAAATATCTTGGAGTTAATATTTTAACTTCAAATGGGAAATTATACAAGCATAATTATGAACCACTCTGGCATAGTATACAAATGGAGATGAAAAGGTGGGAGAAACTGCATTTATCTTTGTTGGGAAGGATAGCGGCAGTGAAAATGAATATTTTACCAAAATTTTTATTTTTGTTTCAAATGTTACCAATACTTAAAAGAGATGCGAACCTTTTAGAATGGCAGAAGGGTATCAACAAATTTGTATGGGCAGGAAAGAAGCCGAGGGTTAAGATGAAAATAATGCAAGATGTACGTGAAAGAGGAGGATTGAAATTACCAAATTTAAAATTATATTATGATGCAGTGGCTTTATCTGCAATTAGTGATTGGATCCATTTAACCAATGACAGAATATTGAATATTGAGGGACATGATTTGGTATATGGTTGGCATGCTTACTTGTTATTCAACAAAAACTGGATAAGAATTTCAAAAATCATATTTTAAGAAATGCCTTATTGCGGGTTTGGAAAAAATATCAACATAAACTAAATGACAAATTGCCCATGTGGGCAATTCCTAGACATGCAATTGAAAATATGAATATAGAACAAAAACACGATAGAACCACTTATAGACAACTTCTTATTACAGAAAGAGGGGTGCTGCAATTAAAATCCTTAGAGGTACTTAAAAAAGAGAAGGTAGTTCAAACGTGGTTTCAGTATGGCCAACTACAGGCCAGGTGGAAAATAGACCAAAAAATAGGTTTTGTAATAGCTGAGGATAACTTGTTTAAACAAATAAGAGATCAAAGTTTAATGCACATAAAGAGGATATATAATGTATTAGTACAGATGGACTCAGAAACCGAAATGGTTAAAGATTGTATGATAAAATGGGCTCAGAATATTGAAGAACCTATAATGCTGGACACATGGGAAAAAATATGGGTAAGAAATGTAAAATTTACACAAGCACAAAATTTGAGAGAAAATTTTTATAAGATGTTTTATAGATGGCACTTAGATCCCAAAAAGCTTGCTTCTATGTATTCAAATGTTCAGCCTAAATGTTGGAGATGTGGTTCTTTTGATGCTACATATTTTCATATATGGTGGACATGTCGTAATGTTAAGGCATTTTGGATAAAAATTTGGTGGATCCTGCAAAATATCTTCAAAAAAAGGATAAAATTCACTCCCAAACTGTTTTTACTAGGTATATGTATTGACTTTGTAGCAGTAGAGATTAATTTGGTTCTGTACTTAATAACGGCAGCAAGACTCTTGGTGGCGCAATACTGGAAGAAGAAAGACCTGCCTACAATTCAAGAATGGACTTTGAAGGTTACAAACTTAGCCGAAATGGCAAAAATTTCAGCATATCTTAAAGAACATTCAAATGAGAAGTATAAACGAGACTGGAAAAAATGGATTGATTATATACAAAGCAAATACGGGACTAGGAAATTCCAGATAGCTTATGCTTAAAATTAGTAATAACTTAAATTGTTAAAAATTTGGGTAACAGCAAGAAGCTGAGTTCAATGTAGAGATATTTTAGACTGTGATTGTCAAAAAGTTATACCATGTATGGGCTCTGGGAAGTCGGGGGGAGGGAAGGGAGGCGGGGATCTAGGGGGAGGGGGGGAGGGGGGAAATATAATATGTGTTAAATTTTAAAGCATGATTGCACTTGTATACTGTGGTTTTTTTAATGTTAGTGTCAAAACAGAACAAACTGAATATATCGGAAAGTAATAGATACCGAAGGGAGGAGCTGAATGAAAGAAGAAGGAGAGTAGAGAGAGTGAGAGAGAGGAGGAGGAGAAGGAAGGGAGGGAATGGATTAAGAGAGGGAGTGATAGGGTTAGGGTTAGATAGAGGGGGAGGGGAAGTAGGTGTAGAGGGGTATGAGAGAAGGAAGAATGAAAGTTGGAGGGGGATGAAAGAGGGTGTATGGTGGGCTAAGGCGGTATATTGGGTTTGTATTGTAGGGGGCATTTTCTATAAAAGCGAGGGCTGTGTTTATTACTCAATGTTATATGCCTCGGTTGCACAGTAAACATGTGATTGTATAGAATGAAATGGAAATAAAAAAGATTTGTAAAAAAAAAAATAGTTTTACTTCAATTTATTCTGTGTGGAATAGTTTGAAATGTTTTACTTCAATTTATTCTGTGTGAATTCTTTTTTTAAATTGTCTTAGACTATTTAAAAAAAGATTCTATCCAAAATACCAGCTACAGTTATTCACTTAAGAACTGTGGCAAGAAAGATGGTATAGTGACCAAAGTTACAATGGCATTGAAAAAAGTGACTGATGACCATTTTTCACACTTAGCGACCATTTTCACACTTAGCGACCATTGCCGCATCCTCATGGTCACGTGATCAAAATTTTGATGTTTGGCAACAGTTACAATTTATATTTGTAAATTGTAGTTATGTCGAAATAAAAAAAATTACAATACTATTTTTGCGTTGTATGAAAATTTTTGTTGCTCCGTATAACATTTTTAATCAAGCCCCCCCCCCCGGTCAAAGGTGTCCCTCTTTACCAATCTGAAAATCTGGTCACCTTATATTAATGGATGCTTTGAAGTGCTTAGTCAGCCAGCACAGACAGGTATCATGACTGAAGGCTAGCTACTGATAAGTAGGAAATTCAACTTAGTGACCAGGGTTGCTGGACTATCTCAAAAAAAGTTCTACATTCTTAGAACGCTCCTTGAATCTCACCTGTTTCTGAAGAGTTTGGAGAATTCAGCAGATATAGAACAAAAACACTTTAGAAGTATGGAGATCATCATTTCTCTCAAGATACATCAGTTTTATCTTTTTTTTTTTTACAAAGCAGAATCAATATCCAGACTAAAAAATGAGAAAATATCCCAGCACAAATAAAGACTAGTGAAATAAAAGCACATAGTTGAAGAAGTAAAAAAAAACTTTATCAGAGTCCAAAGAAGCAAGTATAAATACAAATTAGTCCTCTTATGTTATGCCTTTTTCCCATCTTCTGTTTTCCCCAAAATAGCTATGCTGGACAATTTCAAACTGAACTTAAAAGAGAACAAAATTATAAGTCCCCACTCAAAAGCACTGCCACGCTAGCTTACCATTAAGACCCACACAATGTGAAATGTTTTATTAAAATTTCTTAGTAGGAAAAGGTGCTATAGACTAACACAATTCTCCTCTTATAATATCCACTAGTGATGAAATTTCTGATGGCCAAAGAGAAGTCAGATAACTCTGACAGAATTCTAGAAAACAGTTCTCTAACATTCAGTCAAGTATATTAATGTTACTTCCTTTTTGGCAAGCAGAGATATATACCGTTGAGAGAATGTGAGCCTTTATAAAGTTAGTTTGCTCTCCCTGTGGCCTTTTTATCTCCGGGCAACTATCAGAAAGAAATGAACTCTATGGTCTATGCTGACAGCTTCAATGGGGATGAATAGTCTGACATGCTGGTGCTATGTATGGCTGACAACTTCCTAGTGCATCATAACCCAGCAGTAATCTAGATGTGTCTTTAGAAGGTGAGTCTTTGATGATAAAGAGGGAAGATGGAGCAGGTCAGTGCACCAAGATTCCCAGACCAATTTCATTTGGCTCAGTAGCCTTCCTATACATCACTAGTCAAACAAATCTACTGTCCATTTTTATAGCATAATTTTTTCAAGGGTTTCTAAATTTTTTGGGGGGAATTACTTATTGGAAGAAAAAATATATAATTTTGAATATGATCCAAAGTGTTATCAGCATTAGAAACCCAGCAAATATCTTATTTAATCTATCATTTAAGCTATCACATCTTCTCTCTAAGTATTGTCCCCTAGAAAATCAAAGTGATTTCTGATCAGTTAGCTGACCTTGGCTGATTCCAAAATAAAATAAGCAGGGTCAGACCTTATTACTATTTGGATGGAAGGCTATGAGAACATTATGGATGGATGGATGGATGGATGGATGGATGGATGGATGGATGGATGGATGGATTTGATTTGATTCGATGGGATGAAGGGAAGGAGAAAAGAGAGAAACAAAGAAGGAAGGAAAGAAGGAAATTGTAAGCCATTTCTCTATTGTGCGCAAAGTGAAGCATACAGGAATGGCCACATACTCATTAGAAATTGTGTTCATCTTCAATAAATTATTTAATTTTGCTTTTCCAAAAAATTTATCCATCAATTATGATACATGATATTCTATTGCCCACATGGTAAAATATTAGGGTTTTGTCTTCTGGTTGGAATGTTTATGTTACCATTTTAATGCCTTTGTCTTTGAAAAACTAGTTACATATAAGCTGAATTATGAATGATCTAAGCTAACTAGCTTGATATGTATATATTGGTAAAGTACTAGCAATAATTACAGGCTATGTTTAAGATGTTTTGATAATTTGAATCAACATTCAATGATTGGATGGCTTCCCTTTTGCAGGTAGGTCCAGTATATTGGAGTGTACTGAATTTCTGGAAACTCCAAAGGATTAACTTGGTGTTCTGTTGGCTCTGAAGAAGGGAAAGAATACTTTATTGTCTCATTTTCTTAATAACAGAAGCTGATCAACTGGTGTTGGCCATTGATTAGCCCATGGTAATCTCCGAGAATTAACTGGTCTGCTGATGTTTGCATACCAGATGGTTGTACTGAAGGATCAGTGCCTCCTTGCACTGATTTTGTGACTCTGTGGTGGATTTAGGAACCTCATGTTTTCAGTGTCATACTTTATCTCAGACATCCTTATAGAGATGGTGTTCCTAGATAGTTATAATGGTAATGGTTTGTAGAGAAAGAGTTGATTCTGGCAATTGAAGTCCCAGCCCATATAGATGGTGAGATTTGCAGTATGCTTTTAAGAGTACTATACTACTCAAAGAAGCATCTCATGTCATTCAGGTATAAAGTGTCACTGTCTTTGCCAGCCAGGGCAAGAAGATAGTGACTTTGAGACTTAGTGTGAGAATCTACTACCTTACAATGCTTCATCCTACAGAAAGGCAGGCAAGCAGGCAAATCAGTAGGTAAACTGACTCGATTAATGGGGGTTGAAAGTATTTAACTTTGGATAAATTATGCTCAGCATTTTCTTCAGCTCTGACATACAATGTTCTTTTCTTTAGCAAAGGTATGGGAGAGAGACTGAGTCAAGTACTAAGGTTCAGATTCCAATGCATTCATTCCATCTTAGGTTTTGTTGCATACTGGAATGAACATTTTTTCATTAAAATTGTAGGATTAAAACATGTTTTGCTTTGAACTGCACCATTTCTATTCATGTGCAAGACATGATGGCTTTACTCCATTTATTCAGACCACCTCACTAATTATTACACACAGTGGTGGGATTCAAATAATTTAATAACCAGTTCTGTGCCCTAATGACTAGCTGGGTAGGTGTTGCTTGGTGGTCATGTGATTGGGTGGGGATGGCCAATTCAACATTACTCACGTTGCTGGGCACTTCACCTTAGCTGTTACAATGTAATAAGGGTTAACCAGAGAGGCAGTTTCTATAAGCAGGGCAATAAAGATTAGGCTAGAAATAACATCAGAATGTTTCCTTCCTGCCTTCCTTACAGGATTAGCCCTGTAAATTGGGGGGAAAAACAAAATGAGATTTCTTCCAACAACTGGTTCTCCAAACTGTTTAGAAAGTTAACAACCGGTTCTCCCAAATAGCTGTGAACTGGCTGAATCCCAACACTGATTATACCTCCTGGCTAGGCTACAATGTACCAATAATAACAATGACAACCCAGTTGCTTTTCTTTTTCCTTCTTGGCAGAAAAGGGCAGATCTATCTCTGTGCGATATGCTTAAGAAACTGCGCATTTCCTCGGCCAGCTCCTCAGTACTTTTCTTCTTTAAAAATGTTGCCCTTTTCTTATTAATTAAATAGAAAATTCCCCTAGCCAGTGATTGAATTCTCCACAAGCAACTGCTTTAAAGTGATCAAGATTGATCAAAGTAAAAGGAACAAGTTGTGCTGGCCCTTTGCACACAAATGATTTAACTCCAGAAAGGTTTTGATCAAATTAAGTGGGAGATCTAAATAACCTGTGATCAAATTAAGTGGAGGGTGAAGCGAGCCAATATCAATTGTATATATAGTCAGAGGAAAGACAGAAAAGTACACACTTACAAAGGCCACTGAAACGAGGCAAGCATAACAAAACTGGAACGATCAGAAGGTGGCTGGCAGCTATAAAATGAATATAAATAAAATTGGAGAGGACACTAAACAACAATATTAATTAACTATATTAAAAAATATGTCTGAAAACAATTCAGGGTATTAACCACAATTAGCAGTCTTACACAAAGTACTTTAGGGAAACACACATAAAACATTGCTATCAAAGCCCTCTCTCTGTGTTATTCTCTTATGAGTATGGAGAGAAATCTATCATTTGAAATCACTATAATAATATTTTCTAGTGTCTTTCATCCACTGGCTGTAAATGAAATAGAATATAGACAAAAGGTAGGTAAATCCATCAGTTTTATTCTTACTCAGTTTTCCATTTTCACAAGCATAATATTAACCCAAGCTTCTCCATTACTATTTTATTTCTAGTACATTTCACCAGTCATTCCAATATATGTATACTTTTTCACTGTTGTTCCTAGTGAGCATATATTTTCTCCAGTTGAGATAGATAAGGAAGGAGAGAAAAAGAAAGATTCATATTTTCACTAAATATGTACCTTTTTTGTTCTGTGCAAACTGTGACGGAGTTCTTAAAAAAGGTGTATGAGAGCAGATATGTGTTATGACTGGATTGGGGAATTATGGTTTCAGAAGATGTAAATCAGATAAATTCATTCAAAAATTTATACAGAATGACTTGAAAAAATGGATAGATAGGAATTCAGCTATCTACAACCTTTTAGGTTGCTTTCCCCGCTTAAATTATGATAAAGTCACCACAACATTGAATGAGTGTTCATTCTTAAAGTTGTTAGAAATAGTATGAATGATAGTCACAAAACATTTATTTACCAGATGGTAAATTAGTATAGAGGATTCTTTCCATTTTGTGTAATTTGGCAAAGCAATTGATGTAATCTTCAGGCAAAGCCATTTCACCCTACTGGGCATTTTTATTTTCTAAAAAAAAAAAAGCGGGGGGAGCATAATTAGATGGAAGGCCACCAGAGAAATTAGTGAAGGATACAAAGTTCATTGAAGGATCTGAACATAGGACAAGCCATTTTTAATACTTAAAAGGTTGTGGTGACTTTATCTTTTAAAAGATGAACACAAATGAAAAAAAGAGTAAAAGTAATATAATTGCAGGAAGAGGAAATATGAATCCTATAAGACAAAACACTAGGCAGTAGACTTATCTCCCAACAGAATGAAAATGGAGACAAGAAAAGAGAATGGGAAAGTTACTTAGAACAAAGTGAAAAAATAATTATATTACCAAGTGCCTGAGAAGTTACACCAAAAGGGAGTATGGAAAAAAAATCAGATTAACAAAATAAAAGGGGCTGGGAATAAGCAGCAAAAGTACATGAAAGAATGATTGTTTTAAACAGATGAATGTATATAATGTGCAAACAGAGAAAAAGACTTTTCCAAAGAATGTAAAGAAAAAGAGCAAAGAACAGTGAAGTTGCAAAGAAGAAGATGAGATGCACACTAATTTTAAAACACTGTTTTGGAATTGAGTTAAGGGGCCAAAAAACGGACAGGAGCATTTAAAAACTATGAGGGATTTCAGAGATTACACCTGTCCAGCCACATTATCAGAAATAACAATCAACAGATCCATCTCTCATTCTTAATTTGAAATTTGACTTCATGATATCCAGAAAAGTTTCTGTAAAGTTTTTTTTTTTAAATGTAGCATGTTATATTAAAGTGACTATTTGAATTACATGTAATTCCTCTTAAAAATATCAGGGATCTGAACTGGACTTATTCGCAGAGCAATGGATTTATGTTGTGAAAATAGCTATAGTGCAGAATATCCCAAAGGTGTTTTTTCAGGAGGCAACTGGACTTTCTTGTTTTTTCTTTGAAGATATTTCGCTTCTCATCTGAGAAGCTTCTTCAGCTCTGACAGAAGAGTGGGAATGGAAGAGATAAAGAAGCTTCTCGGATGAGAAGTGAAAACGTCCTCAAAGAAAAACCAGAAAGTCCATTTGCCTCCTGAAAAAGCACCTTTGGGACAACCATGATCTGGATGACTGAGACTCTCTACAGACTTGTGCAGAATAACTGTGTTACATAAGAAATATTTTTTTTTCTCTACAGAAGTTTTCCTTCTTCATGGCTCAAAGGTCACTGCTAGCTTTATAGACAAGAATAAGTGATCTTCAAGAGTAAAGGTGCAAGCCATTTTCAGTCAGAAAAAGAAATGGATGCATTCTATCGATGAATGATCCATTTCAGAAGGGAGGGCATTAAAATGGATAAAACTGACCCAGGATGACAGATGGAGCTGACGTCAGTCTGTCTGAGCAATTATGGAAAGCTGACTATTCCTATTTGCATTTGGTTTTGGAAAATTATGTTCACATTGTTGCTTGGTATGTAATTTCAAGAAAAAAAGAAAGTGAAGAATTAAAGCCAATTGAATATTTAATTGCTCAATCTTCCAGACAGCTTCATTGAAGCAGTACTTTAATGATTTTGTGTTCATGCTGTGTGCACTTTTTGGCAGTTTCTGTTCAAATATCTTCTACTAATAGAGTTGCTTTACATTTTCTATGGCTTACTACTTATTCATCCAAGCTAAATCTGTGATGCACATGAGCAACTAAGATGATCAAAGGCCTGGAGATGAAAACATATGAAGAACGGCTGCAGGATTTGGGTCTGGCTAGTCTAAAGAAAAGAAGAATTGGGGTGACATGATAGCAGTACTGTGGTATTTTAGGGGTTGCCACAAAGAAGAGAGGGTCAAATTATTCTCCAAAGCACCAGAGAGCACAAGAAACAATGGTTGGAAACTAAACAAAGAGAGAAGCAACCTGGAATTAAGGAGAAACTTCCTAACAGTGAGAACAATTAACCAGTGGAACAGCTTGCCTTTAGAAATCTCCATCACTGGAGATTTTTAAGAAGAGACTGGACAGTCACTTATCTGAAATGGTATAGGTTATACTGCTTGAGCAGAAAGCTGAACTAGAAGACCTCCAAAGTCCCTTCCAGCTCTGCTCTGCTCTATTCTCTTCTCTTCTATTCATTCTACTCTATTCATTCTACTCTACTCTACTCTACTCTACTCTACTCTACTCTACTCTACTCTACTCTACTCTACTCATATAGAGTACAATAGGGCAGCAGTGCAGGAGACTATTGTAATTTGGAAGAGGAATTTCATGATAGTTGCTGCTCTTTCAGCTCTTCCTACCATTCTTACTGACTCTAGTTGTAATAACTAGCAATCAGATAGTTGAGCTATCTGATAGTTGAACTATTTAGGAGAGAGAGCTCTCTAAATAGTTTCCACTTTTTCCAGGTTTTGTGAACATTTTGAGTGTTTGCATACTTGGCATGTGATGAAACATACATTATGACAGAACCCTCTCAATTTACCAACTTAAAAACTAGCATGAAGTCACAAGTATGTCAAGGTGGGATTTATGTCATGATGTCACCATGGGTATGTGCTATATTTTTCCATCAATATGATGAAGTGCAAATGTATACACATTTTGTATTTAATAGCTTCAGCTGGACAGTAGTTTAGCAATGAATGCAGTCTCTTTTGTTTTCATGATATTGATTTTATGTCCAATTGTTTTAGTTTTAAGTTACATGAATTCTATAATACATGTATATTTATTGTGATGGACCTTTTAATAAAAGTTCCCAATTTATCATGATTTTGATATTAATAGCATATCATTTTCAAATGGCTTCCAATTTCCAACCCATCCACACTCTTATTATGAAGGTAACAATTGTTTAACAGAAACAGATTCATCATCGATTTTGGTACTATTAAAAAGCTACCTAATTTTTCCAAGTGTTAGTTCAGAGGCATGAATATGGAATTTGGTTTAATTACTTCTTTTAATATATTGGCTGGTTTTAAATAAAAGAAAGAAGTAGTAATTGAGAATAAATAATTCAAGGATATAAATTAAGGAGGGAGACATTAACTGTCATGATAGAATAGCTGTAATTCATGCTCAAGGCACCAGGTGATTAGTGAGAAAGAGCAAAGCAACTATTTGGGAATGAAGCTAAAAGTTTTTCCCTTGTGAATGTACTTTAATGTAGTTCAAATTACTTTCTTCCTAAAAACTTCACAGGAAAGCTGTAATTTTAATTCTACCCAAATCTTCTTAATGTTGAACATGCGTTCTCTTGGGTACTATTATTTATAAATTCAATCCCAACCACCAAAGTTGCATGACTATGAGAATTGCTGCCTATTTCCAATGTACACATTTCTAGACTCTTTGTAAGTTAACTTTACGTTGCATTTTTATGCTTAGTTTTCTTATTTATATGTATTTTCTCTTGCCTTTATATTTTAGAAGTATGAAACCCAGCAACATTTTGAAAAAGTAGGTTTTAGCATACACTAGTCTTCCAGATTCCCAAAATCAGCACATTTGTCTAACAATTCTAAAAGATCCTGTTTCTCATCTATCTCTGTTATTGTATTGCAAAAAAAAATGCTCAGCTTTAGTACTAGACATACATTCTTTTCAAAATCTTACTTACTTCAGATACAAAGTATTTTATTGTATAACATCAAATGGATTGTAAAATGCTTGAAGATAAGATACCCAGCCAAGCTTGAATGGACTTAAAAAGCTGAGCAAGAGCACACTTAGTATTTGAATGGGAGACCACCAGGAAATCCTGGGAGAGGAGGAGGGAGGAAGAGGAGGAGGGGGAGGAAGAAGATGGTGAGGATGACCACTCTACCCTGATTCAATATAGACAAGGAAAGAATGAGGATTTATTCACCTAGTCACAAAATACTTGAGTACAATTCAGAGAACTTTATCCTTACGTGATTAAAAAAGAATATTTCCATAAGTGGTGGCAGTTTCTTCTTATAATGCATTATGAAGCACTTTTCCAGGTTGAAAAAAACTGATAGGCATAAACTAATAAATTCATAACACAGGTGAGATGAAAAAAAAATTCAACTCAGAGCAGGTGCATTGTTGAAAAACAAATGTAAGCAGTTAGAGAAATTTCAAACTTTCCTTCAAATCCCATTTTAACCCATCTTACTTTCTCTTGGTCTCTGCTTTCTTCCTAATGGCATTTTGAAGGGAAGGGACTATAAAGATTGAGGAAAGAGAGGTAGGGAGGAAGATGGCAATTCTATTTTAGTTTACCAAATAAGATTGAAGAAGTAGGAATTCAAAGTGAGATTTTACCAAATAAGCTATCAAAATCCTATGCCTAGATAAACACCTCACTTATTCATATTATTTTTTAAAGAATGTTTAATTTGTTCTGTCCCACTGATAAAGGAAGGTACAAATGTTGGCTAATCCTTAGCATGTGTGCGCACACACATGCATTCACAAACATACACATGGGGTGGGATTTAGCCAGTTTGGACCGGTTCAGGCAAACCGGATGCTATTTTTATGTCTGGTTCGTTGAACCAGTAGTTACAAGGATGGGCTGCCCCCCCCCCACACCCTACCCCGCAACTCCCAGGAATCTCCACGTGGCCCATTTTGGATGCCAGGTAAGTGCAGGCACCGTGGAAGCTCTGGGAGGGCAAACAACGGGTCTCCCAGAAGTTCCGTTAAATCCAGAACTGGGCCTGTTTCCAGCTTCCAGAGGGCCTTTGGAGCTTGGGGGAGGCCTTTTTCGCCCTCCCAGAGGTTCAAGGAAAGCATCCGGAGCTAGAGGGATCGAAAACACCGCCCCAAACACCGCTGTGGTGCAGGAGGCTGAGTAGGCGATGCCCACCATGGCTACGCCCACCCAACAACCGGGCAGAGAACCAGTTGCTAACATTTTTGAAGCCCACCCCTGTATACGCACATTATGTCAATAAGAGATGCTCTTAGCAGTCAGGTCTCAGAATATACACAGGATGGGGCAAGAATTTGTAATCCATGCTTGCCTATATTAGGGAATTATGCTGACAGTTTTTACTAGTTGAATAAAAGAAGCACTCTTGCATAGTTCAAGAGAACAAATCTGACCAATTAAGTAACACAACTAATCAGTCTATAGCAACCATGTGTCCAGCAGCATGATTGGTTTTTCTCTTTCCTCCAATGACTTCTGGGTCTTGCTATCTCAGTCCCTTCCATTTTTGTCTGTGCAACTGTGCATTTCACAGGGGACATTGGCAAGTGCTCTGGAAACAAAAATAAGAAACCTGCCAAAAAGATATCTGGTTTTCCACTTCATTTCACCTGATCATGGTTTCTCTAACCTTCCTGGCTTTTCACTACATGCCCTTGAACAAGAAGGATTACAAGATAATTGACCTAGGGAAAGAGCTGAAACTAAAAACATTATTTATCTGGGCCCTCATGTCAGCTGTGGATTAATGGACAAATCATTTCGGACAATTTCTCTTCTATTACCTGAACTTCTTATGCCTCATTGCATTCACTATATCCTTAACTCCTTGTTTCTTACACCTTCCATGTCACTAATTTGAATGCTTCAAGAAGAATTTTGGAAATTGGCCTTGAACAAACTATATGAGAATAATATAGTTTCTATTCACAAACTAAAAGCAAACAGTAGACTGAATCATGAAAAGCTACTGCCTGACTTCTTCAACGATTTTTTTAACAAATATTTTTAAAAATATTTTTTTCTCCACCCCCAGCCAGTTGGGGCCCATTTTCAACTTTGATTCTTCTGGTTTTTTTTCCCTCTTCTCACGGTAGATTTAGACAAGTTCTGTCCAGTTTTGGGGGAAAAAATCATCATGGTATTTGATTCACAGAATGCTGGGTGCCTTTACATAATTTATTTCCAACTTTGTGTTGTGTTGGAAAGAATAATAAAGTCCAAAATTCAAAGAGAAGATGCAATCTTTCTTTTTGGAAGATCACTGAATTCAATCAGATAAAGGAAACAGCAGGAGTTTTTAGACCCGAGGTCGAAGTTGCATTTGAAATAGATGTACATTTCTTCATATAAGATTTCTCACAGAAATGCAAAGCAACACAATGGTATGGTTGGACAGGGGTGGGCTTGAAAAAAATTAGCAACGGGTTCTCTCCCCAGTTGCTGGGTGGGCTTGGCCATGGTGGGCATGTCCTAGTCAGCCTTCTGCACCACAGAGGGGTTGCCTCCTGCACCAAAGAGCAAGTTGCCCTCCCCAGCCTCTGGAGGCTTTCTTTTCCTCTTTTAGCTATGAATAATGATCCTCTCTCTTCCTTAACTTGAAAATGTTGCCCCTTATTTGCTTTATTTCCTGAAGTTGCCGCCTACTAGGCTAACCATTCTCGTTTCTTCCTTCTTCTAGCCACTACTTTCTAGGCTAAACATCTGTTGCTCTATTCTTTCCTCTTAATTTGTGTGTTCTCTTTATCTCTCTTTGTATGTTCCTATCCTTTATACCACACCTCCACAGCTTTTTATACATTTCTTAATTCAAGTCAAGTCTTGTTTCTTCTTGCTTTGGGACAAACCCCTTCCCTTCTGGAAGTTTCCAATTCTGATTTCCTTGTGGGATCCATGCTGCCTGCCAAGAAGCCGCTGATCTTTTCTTTTGATCTCTGTCTTTATTTACTGAACATCTCCCAAGATCCCATTTCTTCTGCCTCTAACATCATTCACTTCCAGCCTTATGTAAACAAATCTCTAGCATTCAAATTAATTCCTAACTTTTCCTGGAAATTGCCTACCAGTTTGCAAAATATCTGTTTATTTCCCAATTCTACTACAACTTTCTGGGTTACATAATCAATAAACTTAAAGTCATGGGCTTTTCATGTGTAGAATCTACATATAGGAGTGGGTATCAAGGCCCATGTCCTGAAATCATACTTATCATTGGTCTTGTAGACCAGTGTTATTCTATGCTATTGTCACAACTTTATTAGTAACCCAGCATTGCCCGGGTATTTATTTATAGGGGGAAAATGTCCAGACTGAACGTAATTGTTAAGTAAGTTCCCCGTTAGGAGAATGAGTGCATGCAGAGAAGCATAGTGAGAGTGGTATAGAAGAACACATAAACCAGCATATGGAGACACTGAAAGCAGATAGTGTTGTACTTCTGTGGAAATAGAGGTATGCAGAGTCCAATTCATACACGGTTAAGACAGTCAGTCATCAACGTTCGCAGTTAAGGGGTGATCCAACAAACACAGTCCAGAATCATATAAAGAGTTCAGTACACCAAAGTTGCTAACAGTTGCAAAACTCACAGTAATTCACGCTGATCAATACACAACACATCTACAACCATCATCCAACAATCAGCATCTAACAATCAGCATCTAACAGTCATTCTGGCTCCATCTTATGGCCGCTTGAGGAAACAGCAACCAATCACATTACAGTCTGAGTCCGTATTCATCACAACAATGTATATGTTTCATAGTACCTTGGGCTTTGGTAAAATGATCTGCAATGTTATTTTCAGACATGCAGTACTCTAGTGCAGTGGTCCCCAACCCCCGGTCCGCGGACCGGTGCCGGGCCGTGGAGTACCTGGCACCGGGCCGCGCAGCGGCCGGGGGCCATGATCGCTCTTTTAAATCCGCTCCTCTTAAATGCATTTCTCTCCCCCCACCTTTGGTCTCACCCTTGGCTCTCTCTCCCTCCCTCCCTCGCCGTCTCCTCCCTTCTCTCTCCCCCCCTCCCGCACCGATCCATCACCAGGGAAAGAGAGAGTGAGAGAGTGAAAGAGGAGAGAGAGGGGGAGAGAGGGAGGGAGTCAAGAAAACTGTTCCGGCCGCCGCTGAAATGACTCAGTAACTTTTGCGCTTGGATCTGCTTTTTCAAACCTCCCCCAATCATCATCGCCTTCCTTCCCGCCCTGCCGCGCTTGGTCTGGCTCTTTTCTTTTTTTGCTCTCTCCTCGGCTTTTCCTGCTTTCTCCCTGCAATTTTGTCACCCAGATGCATGCTGTGGTTCGCGAGTGCGGCTCGGTTTTATGTGTCCGCTTCTCTCCCTTTCTCTCCACACACCCCCCACCTCCATTTAATTATTTTTTTTAAAGAAAGAAAACCGTAGTTCTGCCAATTGCAAAAAAAAAAAAGTGTGTGTGCGTGCATATCTGCCGGCGGGTGTGTGTTTGTGTGGTGTGTGTGTGTATGCACGCACGGAGAGAGACTGGTTGGAAAGGAAGGACAGGACTGGCGGTGTGTGTTTCTGCAGCCCCTCCGGTGGAGGCTGCACTAGCCATCAGATCTGGGTTTTTTTTTTCCCCTCTCCTTTTTCCTGCAGGTCGTTTTAATCCTTGCTAATTACTTTCTGTTCTTCGCTTGCCAGCTTCCTTCCCACCCTCCTTCCTCCTCCTCTCCCCCCCCTGGCCGGGTGCGCCTCCCCGCTTTTACTCCCAAACAGTTATATATTTATATATATATATATATATATATTTTCTCTCTCTCCATGGCATTCGCGCGCGCGCGCGCTCTGTTCTTTGCCCGCCGAATGTGGTGGGGAGGGGGAGGGCGGGCAGAAAGGTTGGTCCGGGTTGAGGGTTCAGGATGGTCTTTGAGGAACATAAGTCTGTCCGGGTGGGGGGTGGCATATTAAAGCACTTTATATTTATGTAATTGTATTTTATTTTGTAAGGCATGTTTAAATACAATAAAATAAAAGTTGTTTAATCAAAACAATCTGATATATAAACAATCAATGTGTCGTCGCGAACAACGCCCCCCCACCCCTGCGCGCGCTCAGCGGGCCACGGTAAAATTATCAAAGGCTGACTGGTCCGCGGCGATAAAAAGGTTGGGGACCACTGCTCTAGTGTAATCAGTTTACTATTAACACTTTGTCTTACATTTAGATATCTTAGGTCAGTGTGCTTTGCCCTTGTCTTTACAGCAAGATTGGATGCCATCTGAATTGCTGATTTGTTGTCTTCATATACAACAATAGACTCTTGTACATTAATCCTCATATCTAGTAGGAGTTGTTTGTAACAAACCAAATCTGTGCATAATAAAGACAAACATGAGAATTCGGCCTCCATTGTTGATAAACTTAAATGTTTTTGATGAATAGACTGCCATCCAATTAACACTTTTCCTAAGAATACAACAATACTTGATGTGGATTTACGTGTAGACACGTCTGTAGCAAAATTTGCATCAGCATATGCAATAAGCTCAGTTCATCCTTAGGCTCTAAATATAAGGCATAGTGTATTGTTTGTTTAAGATATCTCAATACATGCTTAACAGCTTGCCAGTGCCTTTCAGTAGGTTCAGCATTAAACCTGGCTAATTGATTAACACTATATGTTATATCTGGCGTTGACCAATTAATAAGAAAAGATAAGCTTCCAATTAGAGACTGATAAATACCTTTATCAAATGCAGGGCTTTGTACATCATTATGACTAAATTCTTGACACATTGGAGTTTTAGCCGGTTTACATAGTTCCATTTTAAAAGTCCTGAGTAACTGGTTAATTTTCTCAGTTTGTGATATTTTGTATCCTCCCCTAGTTTTATTTTATAATGTTGGATTTTCCTCCTTACCAGAGAGATCTCCCTTGTGGTGGACTGTGAAGCCATTAACATGGCAACTCCACAGTGCTGTACAGTAGAGTCCATTTTATAGCAGTACAGTAGAAGCCACTTTAAGGCACAAGAGGCTACATTTTAAGGCATTTTAGGGGTGTCTTACCCCCACAGTATTTGTTTCCAGAGAGTAAGATATACATACATACATACATACATACATACATACATACATACATACATACATACTAGCCATTAGAAGCACATTGCAGGAACTTTTTTACAAACATGTGTGAGTCTTTCTAATATAATTGGCCACAAATGTGAAACCTGGTAAGAGGAACTGGAACCAAAATTTTCTGGATGGAGATGACCTGCCATGGTGTCCTAAAAAGTAAACTTTAAATGAAAATTTATATTTCCTATATTGGTTCAATAATATATACAAGCAGGGAACCATTGTTTGCTTTCTACTGAACCAGATTTCATTGAGCTGTGAAGATTAAAGAAACTTATGCTCTTTCTTTTGTGCATGGTTCTGTTCACAAGGCATGATAATTAAGTTAGTGACAACTGTAAACTAACATTACTAGAATCAATAGAGTCCAAAATGATAATATCTAATGCTAAAATATATAGTTTCTGTGGGCAAGAATTTGCTGCAGCTAAGAAATTTAGGTACCTCCAGGTCCATATCTACTTACATTCTAATTTAAATTCCAATGTGCTTATTGATTATGTTCTTAAAACAACTTGGATGAAATTGGGTAGCTTTGAAAAAACAACACCAGCCAGCTCTGAATTGTAACATTAAACAAGCTTATAGTTATAGCTAAATCATACTACATATTCCTGAATATATACTTTCATACAAACTACAGCTCTGTGGATTACCAATATTGTTGGCTTCACATCGATTAAATGTTTTACAAAACTAATTTCATTGATTTATGACTAATAGCTGTATTATGGCCTGCTTGAATACTTGTCCGAGGTGGTAAAAACAATAATACATTAGAACTTTTTCAGCTTGGGAATTGAAGAAAACATTATGCAGGCCTATTGGTAAATATAGCAATATGTGACTAAATTTGAAATATATTCTGAAATATTTTTTTAAAAAATCCATTGACTTCTCATTGCACAATATCATTTTTTGGAGTAGAGATCATTTATTTATTTTGTGTAATTGCTTCTGGCTAAACTTCAAGGTGCTAGTTACCCACCATGAATTTGCTTGTGCTGCAGGGTCTAACTTAAAGACTTTATATCAGTGGTTCCCAAAGTGGGTGGTACCGCCCCCTGGGGGGCAGTGAGATGACTTAGGAGGGCACTAAGAGGCAAGGGGGGCGCTAAGAGGCAGAGGAGTGCTGGAGGTGGCCCCCTCGCAGGGCGCAATTCTGCCTGGGGCTCTGTTGGCCGCCAGTCAGCTGAGCACTTCTGGCAGGGATGAAATTCAGCCGATTCTGACCGGTTCTCCTGAATGGTAGGACAAATTATGGGCAGTTTGGAGAACTGGTAAAATGCACCACTGACTGGATCCACCCTCATCTCCCGCCCCCCCAATCAATCCTTTTCGTACCTCGCCTGCCTAGAAGCACAGGTGTTGTTACTGCTGCTGCTCCCTGGTTCCCTCATTTATCTCAACCACACAGCCCAGCAGATCTCTGCCCGGTGAGTCTTCCTTTGCTTCTATTCTAGCTACCTCCCCCAGCCAAGGTATCTATTCTTTTCCAAAGCTATTTCCCTCCATCTGGGCTCTCCCTTGCAGAGCTGAGCCTAGCATTCAGTTTAAAATCCAGGGCGGGGGAGGGGGACAACAGAGCAGCCAGGAGGAGTGAAAACAGTTTTTTTTTCTTTTTTGTCAAGCTATTTCTCTTTTCACAAGGAGAGGAGGAGAGAGGGAGGCAGAGAGCGAGGGAGAGAAAGAGAAGGAGAGTGGAAGGGAGGAAATCAGAGAGAGAGGGAGGAAGAAAAGGAGGAAGGAAGTGAGAGAGAAAGAGGAAAGAAGTGAGAGAGGGGAGGAGGGAGAAAGAAAGTGAGAGGGAGAAAGATGAAGAGGGAGGAGAGTAAGAAAGGAGAGTGGGAAGGAGATAGGGAGAGAAAGGGGGGAAGGAGGGAGGAAGAGAAAGAGAGGAAAGAGGGAGAGAGAAGGGGAAGAGAGGGAGGAAGAGAGGTGAGAGAGAGACAACTGAACTTTACTTATGAAAAGGTGTTAATTATGTAAATGGAAGAGATAGAAAACTGAATTAGTGATATATATGTCAATGCATTTTACTGAATTTTATTGTTACTATCTTCCTTCCGTCGTGCAAACCACCCAGTCACATGACCCCCTCCAGCCACACCCACAAAGCCACACCCACAGAACTGGTAGTAAAAAAAATTGAATTCTACCACTGGGTGGGGGGCACTGAGGATCAGTTTGTAGCACCAAGGGGGCGGTGGACTGAAAAAGTTTGGGAACCACTGCTTTATATCATCAGTTGTTTCTTCCCGTCCTGTTTAAACACAACAAAATTGGTTTGCCCTTGTCCCATCAAACAAACAGCATCATCTGATGGGACCAAGGAAACAGGCCTTCTCTGACAGTGTATATGCTCCCTAAAAGAACATTTCCCCAAGTTTTATATGAACTCTATCTTGCCTTCATATAGAAAGGTCATTAAAGAAATAACTGCTTTGATTACAGAAAAGACTTTATCTAGCTTTGTTTCCATTTAGAAGTCAACCCCTGGTTTGCCAGCTGGCCCGGGGCTGCCATTCAAGTAGGGGAGGAGAACCACCAGCTGGGATGCACATCCACATATGACCATGCCCGCCGGATGCCTGCCTTTGATTTTTTTTTCTTTGAAATGGAATGGAATGGAATGGAATTTTATTATTTATATGCCGCCCTTCTCCGGGAGGACTCATGGCGGCGAACAATTCAAAAGGGGGGGAAAGGGGGGAACATAAGCAACAGTCGCACAACCATACATGTCGAGAGGGGAGGGAACTCATCACCCCCAGGCCTGCCGGCAAAGCCAGGTTTTGATGGCTTTTCGGAAGGCCTGGAGAGAGGTGAGGGTCCGAATCCCTGCGGGGAGTTCATTCCAGAGGACCGGAGCTGCCACAGAGAAGGCCCTCCCCCGGTTAGTAGCCAGATGGCATTGGCTGGTAGATGGAACCCGGAGGAGGCCAACCCTGTGAGATCAAATGGGTCTGTGGGAGGTAATTGGCAGCAGAAAGAAAATAAGTTTTAGCCTTAGGTTTTGATTATTCAATTTGTTTATGATGGTAGAAGTACTAATTGTTATGCTTGAGTCTAATTCAAAGGGTCACTGATTACCTATACTGAAGAAAAACTGAAGTTATATTTTTTTCTATACCGTAGTTCTTTTTCTTCTTTTTTGCATTCTACATTTTTGTTTTTCCCCTACCCCTTTCCCTTTCTTTTTAACTCTTTTTTCCTTTGCCTTTTTTATGTTATACCATTTTGAAATTTAGTAAAGTTTTGGAAAAAATGATAATGCTTAGGAGAACATGCCTTAGGAGAACATAAGAAAATATCTTTTCAGAAGTCTGTGAAGAGAGAAATTGAAGCGAGAATCAATTCAAGGCAACTGGGAATCCTGACATTTCCTATTAAGGATCATGTGCATTGTGGTTAACCACCATGATCCAGGACTTTTAAGGGGGGGGGAGACCCTGCAGCCTAATGATTTCATTTCACATTTCAAAACTTCACAGTAGAAACATGGGAATAATGGTTCCAACAAAAAAAAATCTACGGCTTCTTTCACAAACTCGTTCTTGCCCAACACGATCAAGACTCCCTCCCCAATCCCAATTTTGCAGAAGTAGTTAATGAAAAGAGGTATTCACTACAACTGTAATTACATATGGATTTCAGAGAAATTGGTTCCCTGTTGTTGTTTCTAATCCTCTTATTAATCATCCAAGAAACATTATCACGTTACTTTACTTTGGATAGTGTAGAGAAGAGATGAATACACCAATAATGATCAAGTAAAGGTTGTTCTTTGAATGTTGGTCTATGAAGCTGCCTTTTTCTACTAGGTAGTTGGTGTTTTTAGTTCTATGTTATGTTTTGTAGCCATGAGCAGTTTTCCAAGAGAGCTAATTGCTATCTTGCTACCAAAGATCAGGAATGCAAACTGGGTTTCTAGAAATGCAAGACAGATGTTCTATCACTGTGCTATGATACTCCCAGTGTAGCACTGAAATAGCTTGGGTGGTGATATTTGCATAAGGAATTCTTTCAGGATTGCTCCAGATGCTTGATGAATCTGAACAACATTCAAACTGCACATAGGGATTTCCTGATGATTTGGTAAGCAGTTTCATCTCATGCCTGGTGAATCACTAGAATACAGAAAAAGTCAGAATGCTCAACGAGAGCACACTTGCAAGGCCTTCTCCCAGCTGTTAACCTCCTGCTAATCCCCAGTTCACAAAAATTCTGAGAGAGAGGAAACAAGACAATGGTATTATAAGACATAGAGAGAATGAAGCAAGCTCAGGTATGGGCAGTGGTGAGATTATTTTTTTACTACTGGTTCTGTGGGCGTGGCTTGGTGGAAGTGGCTTGGTGGGCATGGCAGGGAAAGGATACTATAAAAATCTCCATTCTCACCCCACTCCAGGGGAAGTTTACTGCAAAATCCCCCCTAGTCAGCTGGAACTTGGGAGGCAGAGAATAGATGGGGTCAGTCAGAGGTGGTATTTACCAATTCTCTGAACTACTCAAAAGTTCCAGTACCGGTTCTCCAGAACTGATCAGAACCTGCTGAATACCACCTCTGGGTATGAGCTGATATTTGAACCTACATGGCAGTCATAAAAATGGCCAAGTGTCAGTTGTTCTTCAAGCTTTTTTCATATTTAAGATGACTTGGACCCTTTCAGGAAACTATTAGAAGAACAAAATCTCAGCAGCTCCTCTAGATGTGTTTGCAGATTTTCTGCATGCCGGTTGGACAAAGCTAGGTGGACTAAGAGGGGCATTGGTTTGCCTCTGGGTTCAGTTCAAGGTGCTGGGTACCAGACTGTCTTGAAACCACCCTAAATGTGACAGCCCATTTAGTCTGGTCACCTAGAGGAGTTTCTTCAAGGTTTTCCCTGCTAGATAAAGTTAAAGCAATGTGAACCAGATGGCAGGTCTTTTCTGTAGAAATTCTCACTTTGGGGAACATGCCAAGGTGGTTCAGTGGTATGCAAACTACTTCAGCTGACTGCTAGTTGCAGTTCAGCAGTTCAAATCTCACCAGGCTCAAGGTTGACTCAGCCTTCCATCCTTCTGAGGTGGGTAAAAACCCAGATTTTTGGGGGCAATATGCTGACTCTGTAAACCACTTAGATAGGGCTGTAAAAGCACTGTGAAGTGGTATATAAGTCTAAGTGCTACTGCTATGTTGTCTGAAGGCACATTGATCCTACCCTTCTGATGTTTAGGAAGACTGAAGATCATTCTCTTTCCATAGTCTGGGGATGAATATTTGACTGTTTAATTTTGTATCTTGTGTCAGTGATGCTCTTGGATAATACCTAGAATCTGTATGGTTGGGTCTGCAAAAGAAATAAATAACAACATTTCTGGAGAAACAAGTGTTAACTGAGGGTTCAAGTGTTTAATTTTAAACTGTCGGGAGGATTGTCTTTAATGAGAAAAAGGGGATGCCTAGAAGCCATAATTCAAGCAAGAAAACATGGATGCCATTTGGAAAGCATAGGAAAGCATAAGAAATTTGATTCTGGGACTAGGAATTTGAAATAAACCTTTGATCCAAATTGGTACTAGAAAATGTACTGTAGAAGTATGCATAATCTCATCAATGGTTTAAGAGGATTAGTAAGCAATTCCATCAGTTTGGTTTGAAAATCTAGCCTGCAGTCTTAAACAAAGTATAAAGATCCTAAAACATAGCCTGGGTTATAAACTAGACTGAAAGCATAAGATTGAAAGCTGGCTCCCTAATAGTGTGATCATAAGAAATGCAGGAAGCAGGGAGATCTTGGTTCCATACCAATACTGAACAATTCATAGAGCTAAATAACAATACTAGAGATGCATGGAGTGCAGTATAGCAGTGATCCCCAATCTTTTTGGCACCAGGGATCGATTTCATGGAAGACAATATTTCCATGAACTGGAGTGGGGAAGAGCATACAATCTAGAATCCACATATAGCACTTAGCAATAGCACTTAGACTTATAAATCACTTCACAGTGCTTTTACAGCCCTCTCTAAGTGGTTTACAGAATCAGTGTATTGCCCCCAACAATCTGGATCCTCATTTTACCAACATTTGGAAGGATAGAAGGCTGAGTCAACCTTGAGCTTGTTAGAATCGAACTGCCAAACTTCAGGCAGCTGGCAGTCAGCAGAAGTAGCCTGCAGTACTGCATTCTAACCACTGCGCCACCATAGCTCACATGCAGTTTTGCTCGCACACTACTTACCTCCAGCTGTGCAGCTCAGTTCTTAACAGGCCACAGACCTGTACCAGTCAGTGGCCTGAGAACTGCGGAACTCCTACACTAAAGTAAAAATTCTGGAGCTTTTTTTTTTTTAAATAGTGATATGTTTGTATATTTACATGCTGAATGTTCTTCCCTAGATTATGGGGTGGGTTTTTTTCCAGTCCGCCAAGTATTCAGACTTGAGTAATACTGCACACTTCCCACTTTTCCAAAGAGCACAATAATGCTTAGATTTGGTTTGATTTGATTTGCATGGCAGATTTTAAGTGTATTTATCAAACTGGTTATTGTGATGATTACATGAACACAAAATATTGATAAAGCATCCCCTACAACAGTGATGGGCAACCTTTTTGGCGTGGTGTGTCAAAAATCAGCAAAAAATCGAGCATAACTCGTGTTGTGTGTCACTTCGACAAAAACATAATTTTGCGCAATTTATAGTTTAAACTACAAAAATATATAATTGCAATATAATTGTATTTAATAAACCAAAAACAAATTATTTAACATAGCTGCTTAGTAACTTCTTTGTTCATCAGTCGATTTCGTATGTTGCCCTTGATATTATTATCAGTATCACTTACCAACGGTCCTGCTTAGCAACCAAAATGTTGGCTCAGAAACTCTGGCATTGAAGCGTGCAAGTCTTAAAGCTGTCAAGTTACAAGAACCTTGCACCCCTAACCCTTTAGGAAAAAAAACCCCAGGGGTCTTCAAACCTGACAGCTTTAAGCCTTGTGGACTTCAACTCTTCAACTAAAAGAGAGACTGATAAATATTAAAAAAAATAAAACCAAAAAGCAGCTACTGCAGTGGCTTAGAATTTTACTCAATTACTGTTGAGCCCATGGAAAGTTCTGCAGCCCCAGAAGCAAAGGAAGGGGGACGGAGAGAGAGAGATTGGCTGTTTGGGGTGCTTGAAACCACCTGGCCCTCCCCAAAGGAAACCCTCATTTGCAAGATGAGCCTCGACTGGCTCTGCCCAGCGGGGTTACCCCAAGCGCCATTGGGCAGCGAGGGATGCTTATCCTTTTTCCTTCGGCTGCTTCAGCTGGGACTTCAGACACCCCAAGGGAGGGACTTTATCGGGCCTCCCCCTCCCCACCCTTTGAATGAAGGTGTGATATGCCTCCTCCATCCCTGCTCTTTAACCCAGCCAGAATTACAGGAGGGCTGCCCCCGTTCTGCTTTCCGGGGTGGATCTTAGCCGAGGGACACCAAGACCCCAGAATGGGTGGGGGGTGGGGGAAGAGCTTCTTGACGGAGGCCACGATCGACTTTTGGAAGTTGTGTTTTCGTAAAATAAGATTAACCTTTGGATGTGTTTGTTCCGCTCGGCCAGCGGCGTTTTCTCCCACTTAATCCCGGAGGATCCTGATATCTGAGCTGGAAAACTGCAACCCCCCGGAAATGATGACGCCCCGCTGAGTAGCTGGGACTTGCAGAAAAAGGCTGCAGAGAGAGAAGCCTTCGATCCGTAATCCGTCTGTGGGGGGCGCTGGGGACAGGCCGGGCCCCTTCTTCCCACCTCTATCCCCCCCCCACTCTTGAGGGACAAGCCCTTTCCCCTGTCCCAACGGTGGAATTTGAGGCTACCTCTGCTTTCCCTCTCCCTCCCTCAGTTGTGCAGCAGCGGCAGCGGCAGCTCTCAGCCTGGGCGGCAGCGTCACGCAGGCTGTGGAAGGAGGAGGAGGAGGAGGAGAAGGAGGAGGGAACCAACCAAAGAGAGGCTTTTACCGAGTCTGCGCCCCACAGCCAGGACCGTCCTGGCGCCTCAAGCCGCGTTTCTTCCTGCAAAGCCCTTCTGGCGTCAAGCGGAACTCTCGGGTTGCCCGAAGGGCTTTACAGGAAGAAACGCGGCTTGAGGCGCAAGGACGATCCTGGCTGTGGGGCGCAGACCCGGTAAAAGCCTCTCTTTGGTTGGTTACCTCCTCCTCCTCCTCCTCCTCCTTCCACAGCCTGCGTGACGCTGCCGCCCAGGCTGAGAGCTGCCGCTGAAACAAGTTTGGGGAGCATGTGCGTGTCACCCGAAATGGCTACGCGTGTCAGCACTGACACGCGTGTCATAGGTTCGCCATCACTGCCCTACAAGATCACAAACCAACAACTCCACATTAAACCTCCAAGTCCCAAGGTTTTTTCACTATGAGACAATAGTATTATTTCTCTCTTAATTTCTACACTTTTGCACAAAAATCAGTTTTGAATTGATGTTCCTAAATATAACTCTGACTTGAATCTATCAGCTGAGTGATTCTATAGATACCATGAATAAAAGTGGATGACATTTTTGAAAATATAAGATACAGTACTTCCTTGGTATAGAAAAGGGAAGTGTGGAATGCATTAACAGATCCATCTCCAAAGTATATTGACTTTTACGATCAAGCCACCATCTGACACTTAGTCAAAGCTTTTTGAGGGGGTGATGAAATTATGGGACTGGGAAAAGGATGGGCTGCTGGGGATTCATAGGGGTTCAGGAGAATCTCTAGCTAGGATTCTGTGCAGTTCGGAAAACCCCCAAATCTCACTCCTGGCTGTCCCCTCCTGCCCCTCCCAGAAGTCCCCATGTGGCCCGTTTTGGAGCTGGTAAGTGCAGGGTACGCATGGAGACTTTGGGAGGGTGAAAAATGGACCTACAGGAAGTTTGGGCCCGTTTCTGACCTCCAGAGGGCCTTCGGAACCTGGGGGAGCCCCGGGAAAAAAACTCCCCCCGCTAGGAGGCTGACTAGGCCATGCCCACCATGGCCATGCCCACCCAGCAACCAGGCAGAGAACCCCTTGATAAAAATTTTGATAAAAATCCCCCGGACTGGGATCTCTTCAATACGGACTGGGTTATTTAGAGACATGACAGAAGAATTGGGGGTGGACAGGATAGGTCTTTCTCAAACTGCATTCACCACAGATTATCTGGAGCTTTGGTGGTGCTTGACAAATGATATGAGCAATAGTTGAGGACTGCAAATACTGCTGAATTTTTCTGTAAAATCACAGTGCTCTTTTGGAGAAACTGGAGTCTTTTGTCTGAAATGATGTCAGAATGGCCTTGAGGAAGGAACGTTTCTGACTTTCATTGAGCTAATGATGAGCCTATTCTCCATGTCTTCAGACTAATTAACACTTTGTGAGTGCCTAGTAACTACCTTGAACTACTTATGATGCCAAGTAAATGGAGCTAAGATTTTTAGATGTTGCAGTATAGGAAATTTGGAGGCTTTTCTAGTCTGATAAATCACATTAAGGCTATTTGTGGGGAGAGGGGTCCTTTTTCTTTTGGGGGTCTTCAGGTCAATGTTTTGTGTTCACCCCTAGCAACTGTCTGAACAAGCCCTTGTAGTTTTCTTGGCAAGGTTTTAGGAGTGGTTTGCCGTTGCCTTTCTCAAACTCACCTAACTTGTTTTGGGTCTGAAATCATGCTTCTAGCATGATGATTTAACCAGTTCAACAAATTTGTTCTTGTTCCAGTTAGTACAAGGGCAGAAAACTATAACAGTGATGACTGACAGCTCTTGTCAGAACTGGGTACTATAAGAAAGGGGATTTATGGCAACAACCAACAATTATTCAACTTCCAGTACATGCAGTATAGGACAAATAATGGGCTAAAACATCAGGAAAACAAGAAGAAGCGATATTCAATCATTTGCAGATAACTATTGCTCCATGGCTGGGCTGCCTTTTAAACTATTTTTTTAAAAAAAATAAACTAATTTGCAACTGTTAAATATTCTTTAGTTTTATTTTTATCAAACTAATGTTTTATTTCTTTTATTGTTGATTGAACTTTATCAAACTGTTTGTAACTAGCACTGTTTTTATCATTTTGTTACCTTGCTCTAGCTCCTTTGGAAAGAATATCATCAGAATCATCACTGTCATCAGAATCATCATCCTCATCCTTCCTCTGAACTGAGCAGCAGGGAGAAAAAGTTAGAGACATTCAGATTCCAACCCAGGATGCATTAGAGATTCCATTATCTTCTGCCAACAAAAAGATTGTTTGCCTTATTGACCTCCAACCATCTCCATATAGGAACCTGTATTTGGACATCTGCCTTCAACAATCTAGTTCAATATCTTGGAAACACTTCAGTGGTTAATCAGATCACTGATCAGATCAATCAGTGGTTAATCAGATCATTTGTATTTAAATCAGTGATGGCGAACCTATGACACGCGTGTCAGTGCTGACACGCGTAGCCATTTCGGGTGACACGCACATGCTCCCCAAACTTGTTTCAGCGGCAGCTCTCAGCCTGGGCGGCAGCGTCACGCAGGCTGTGGAAGGAGGAGGAGGAGGAGGAGGAGGTAACCAACCAAAGAGAGGCTTTTACCGGGTCTGCGCCCCACAGCCAGGATCGTCCTTGCGCCTCAAGCCGCGTTTCTTCCTGTAAAGCCCTTCGGGCAACCCGAGAGTTCCGCTTGACGCCAGAAGGGCTTTGCAGGAAGAAACGCGGCTTGAGGCGCCAGGACGGTTCTGGCTGTGGGGCGCAGACTCGGTAAAAGCCTCTCTTTGGTTGGTTCCCTCCTCCTTCTCCTCCTCCTCCTCCTCCTTCCACAGCCTGCGTGACGCTGCCGCCCAGGCTGAGAGCTGCCGCTGCCGCTGCTGCACAACTGAGGGAGGGAGAGGGAAAGCAGAGGTAGCCTCAAATTCCACCGTTGGGACAGGGGAAAGGGCTTGTCCCTCAAGAGTGGGGGGGGGATAGAGGTGGGAAGAAGGGGCCCGGCCTGTCCCCAGCGCCCCCCACAGACGGATTACGGATCGAAGGCTTCTCTCTCTGCAGCCTTTTTCTGCAAGTCCCAGCTACTCAGCGGGGCGTCATCATTTCCGGGGGGTTGCAGTTTTCCAGCTCAGATATCAGGATCCTCCGGGATTAAGTGGGAGAAAACGCCGCTGGCCGAGCGGAACAAACACATCCAAAGGTTAATCTTATTTTACGAAAACACAACTTCCAAAAGTCGATCGTGGCCTCCGTCAAGAAGCTCTTCCCCCACCCCCCACCCATTCTGGGGTCTTGGTGTCCCTCGGCTAAGATCCACCCCGGAAAGCAGAACGGGGGCAGCCCTCCTGTAATTCTGGCTGGGTTAAAGAGCAGGGATGGAGGAGGCATATCACACCTTCATTCAAAGGGTGGGGAGGGGGAGGCCCGATAAAGTCCCTCCCTTGGGGTGTCTGAAGTCCCAGCTGAAGCAGCCGAAGGAAAAAGGATAAGCATCCCTCGCTGCCCAATGGCGCTTGGGGTAACCCCGCTGGGCAGAGCCAGTCGAGGCTCATCTTGCAAATGAGGGTTTCCTTTGGGGAGGGCCAGGTGGTTTCAAGCACCCCAAACAGCCAATCTCTCTCTCTCCGTCCCCCTTCCTTTGCTTCTGGGGCTGCAGAACTTTCCATGGGCTCAACAGTAATTGAGTAAAATTCTAAGCCACTGCAGTAGCTGCTTTTTGGTTTTATTTTTTTTAATATTTATCAGTCTCTCTTTTAGTTGAAGAGTTGAAGTCCACAAGGCTTAAAGCTGTCAGGTTTGAAGACCCCTGGGGTTTTTTTCCTAAAGGGTTAGGGGTGCAAGGTTCTTGTAACTTGACAGCTTTAAGACTTGCACGCTTCAATGCCAGAGTTTCTGAGCCAACATTTTGGTTGCTAAGCAGGACCGTTGGTAAGTGATACTGATAATAATATCAAGGGCAACATACGAAATCGACTGATGAACAAAGAAGTTACTAAGCAGCTATGTTAAATAATTTGTTTTTGGTTTATTAAATACAATTATATTGCAATTATATATTTTTGTAGTTTAAACTATAAATTGCGCAAAATTATGTTTTTGTCGAAGTGACACACAACACGAGTTATGCTCGATTTTTTGCTGATTTTTGACACACCACGCCAAAAAGGTTGCCCATCACTGATTTAAATAATGGGTAATGTATCCATTTTTACTCCAAGTGAAATGTTGTTGCATCATGTACAACCTAATCTCAAGAAAACTCACTTTACAGCAAAGGAGAAATGCTGAGAAGTTGTAACTACATCTCAAAAACAAAGAGTTATTTTGTGGATGAGATTTCAAACTACAGAAAGCTTCCAAGTTCATAGAAACAGAATTGTAAATACATTATGTAATTAAATAGCAAGTCAAAAGGAGAAAAGTCAGACTGTTTTGCACAAGTTGGTTGTCAGAGAGAGAGAGAAAAAGAAGGATGCCAACTGAAAACCTGCACTACTTTTTGTGCTAACGTACACTATTTTTAAAACATCCAGTACATGTCCTTCCATGCATGCACACTTATGTAAGAGAGCCATTAATTTACAAGTGGATGGTGTTTGATATATTATCACTAGAAATAATAACTTCAGAAATGTATCTCCCTGCGTAATGCAGATTATAATACATATAAAAATTATGCAATTTAGTAATTATTCATCAGAAGACACAATTAGCAGGCCTTCTTGCTAATTTGTTAGTTTTATGCCTGGGAAGAGAAATGGTAAAATATTTCTTAACGTATTTCTTAGTTTTAGAACCCAGATCTAATACCTGACCTTCTCTATATCATGAGCCCTCTATAATCTAGGTTAAATTCATGGTGGCCATAAAATCCCAAAGATGCCTCTGACTTCACATCCCAGGAAAGCCCATGTAAGTCACTCAATGCCATAATTTGGGGAACTCTGCTGTTAGTCTGGCTACAGCACTAAAAATCTACAGCACTTAAAAGGTAGATAAGTTTCTGAGTAATTCTAATTTCTATTATTAGTACAATAATAGCAGTCCCTAGAGTTTATCATCACAAATCAGGTCTAATTTCTGGTTGTCTGTAGAGTAGTAGTACCAGGATCCTTTGAATAACTATAACAAATCCAGTGCCTGCTCTGGAGTTCCAGTGTTCAACCTGAAAACCCAGGAGGCAATTTCTCAGGACCCATATCTCCACATGCATCTAACCAGGTACATACTGTATCAGGTTAGCTATCTCATCCATTATTAAGTCCTGAAAAACTCCTCCTCCCACTTACGACTGCAGGACTGTAACTTTGTTGCTTGTATCCTTACGATTTATATTGATATTGATTGTTTCCTGACTGCTTATTGATGACTATCAATAAGTTTCTTATGTTTCTTAACAAATGTATCTTTTCTTTTTATGTACACTGAGAACATATACACCAAAGACAAATTCCTTGTGTGTCCAACCACACTTGGCCAATAAAGAATTCTATTCTATTTTATTCTATTCTATTCTATTTCAGGCTGAATTTGGCTACTGAAAATTTGATGATGTGGCAAAACTCCAGGGGAAGAAATGTGGAATCAAGATCATCTTTTCTGAGAGCAATGTGTTTTCTACCACATCTGCCCATCACCACTGTGTTGTTATCACCTATCCTTTCTTCCTACAACACTTTAACCTTCCCTGATATTTGCCATCCATTCTTCAGATCAAAGGGAACTCCATCTTTCACAACAGTGATTCAACCACTAATCAGCTGAAAAGTCCAATTCATCAATGCCTTCAAAGATTGTAAAATGTACTCACCGTGCTAGTTACTATCAGTCTTATTGTCATGTTCATATTCAGAACAAACCTCAGAAATAAGGGCTCTAACCCATGGAAATCCTTTACAGTCTATGGAATCCTACTTGTTTATGAATAAACAAGATTCATATATTTACATCGTGGATGGGAAAAGTGATAAGAATGGGTAAAAGAGGAATGGAACTTATAAATATGATTTTAATTTTTATAGTGCATTGGGCTAAATAACTTTCAGAAAACTTGGAATGAGTTCTAATTTTGCTTGGAATATAATGACATGTCCTCTAGCTTTTTTGATATTAGGGTAAATTACACATTTGCTATTTGAGTCATTATATCAATATGCTTGAGTCTGATATTAAGTCAAATGAATCAAAAGAGATTACATTAAAATAAGTCAACTTCTATGATTAAGAAATGAACTGATGTATCAAATTCCATATACTAAAGTAATCAGACTACTGAATAGCAGTTTAATGAATCTTGAACTCTGGCCTAACTAAAATGAAGTTAAATGAATAATGATTATGAAATTTATAAGAATATTAAAAAAACTGATGAACCCTATTTCATAGATTTCAGTGACAAAAATTAATGTAGTTTTTTTTTACACTGTAGATAGCTCAAGACAAATTTATGTCATCCTTATTAGTTTAGTAGACTGTGTATTAATTCCTAGCATATTTTTCATTATGTTCTTAAGCCCTAGATATTGTGTACCACATGTGCCATGCTTACACTTACATTCCTCCATTCCCTTGACAACTTGCTGAAAATTGACTCTAGGACAAGATAAAAGATGCAATAGGGGAAGGAAAAAAATGTGAAATCTATATATCACCTTTGTTTTTTTCTAGCAACAGGTGACACTTCTACAAACTATAGGAACATTCATGAAAGAACAATCTAGTTTCAAGCTTTAGCATAACTGCCTTCCAAAGACAAAGCTTTTACAAGCTTTCGATTCAGTTTGGCATTGAATACTTTCAAATAAACAAGACTTTCTTTCAGTTATAGATTTGATTTTTTATGGGAATATTAATGTCTTTTATGAGCCCATTTTATTGATTCTGATTTGTAAAGGTTGATAGCCAGCACAAGTCTTCAGAGAGAATTCATCTTATAAATTGAAATAAATTAATGTACAAATAAAACAAAAATGCACCGTACGGGCCTCTTTTTTGTTAACTAAAAAAATTCAGGAGGTAATGGCTATGTCCTGCAATAAAATTGGACTTTATGATAGCTTACATTTATTTAATTGTATTTTCAGCTGTCAACTTCCCTTTAAGCTATGCTGATAAAGTTTCCAATAGTTGATTGCCTAACATAAAATAGTAACTCTGAAGAAAGAATGAGCAGAGGAACAGTGGGGAGCTCGATTAGCAACTGCTTAAACCTGTGGACTAATTTAAAATGAAGGATCAGAACCTATCTAATGCTTTGCTTAGAAGAGAAATAACTTACTAGTCATGTTTCTTAGCAAATTGCTTTATTTCTTCCTTTCCTTCTAGTTATCTATGGCAAGAAGAGATCTAAGTCTGTACCCAAATTCTGTGGGACGTGGTTATCGAGATATGCAGTTTTTGCCCCAAAGGGTAAATGCAGCAATAACACAGAATTTCTAAAAATTGGCATTATTGCCTATAGAAGGGAGCAAAGAGAATAAAGGACTAGCTGAGAACTGGCCCGATGGCTCAGCAGTTAAAGACACTGAGCTTGACAAACCGGGTTCAAGACCCATGTGCTATGCAACAGGGTGAGCTCCCATTACTTGCCATAACTGCTAGTCTACCTAGCAGTTCAAAAGTATGGAAACTTAAGTAGATAAATAGGTGCCACTTCAGTGGGAAGGTAACAGTGCTCCATGACATCATGGTGGCCATATCACTTGAGAAATGTCTTTGGACAGCACTGGCCCCATGGCTTTGGAACAGAGATGAGAACTGGTTGGTAATTACTAACGGAGTGAAATCTTGTACCTTTACTTACTTAATCATATTTGGCCAAATAAAGTATTCCATTCTAATTTAGGGTCCACAAGTGTCTAAAAAGTTTTTTATTTACAGGAAGACAGACAAGTTCAACCCATACAGTCTGTAATATTAAGTAAAAGCCATCAATATATAAGGGCCAAGGGCAATTGTTTGACAGGCACCTGCTGAAAAATGACTTGGCTTAAAGTTGTAATACCCACATGTCACATTTTAATAATTTTAAACAGAGCTAGGAATTTCCATGCAGTTTTCTCTCGAAATTTGCAAAACATTACAGAAACAAAGCCTGTATCAGAATGATAAAATGGCAGACTTTCAAAAATCTGAAGTACTGTTAGGAGTATTATGACAATGGACCTTAAGAATTACACTAGTACATAGGATTATGCAAAAATAACTCTACCTTTCCAAATAAATTGCACCCTTGCCTAATGCTTCATTCCCCATTTACTCCATCTTTAGTAATTCTTAATTATTTGTGGATCATCCTACACATTGTTACACAAAATAAATTACACTGAATTAATATACTTCAGACTATTAAGTGAAAGTCATGTACTTGTTCCCCTCCTCTTCATTGTATGTTCCTTTTGGAAATTAGCAAATCATGGGGATGATTCTGCTAGATCTTTCTTTCTAATGTCCTTCATTCAGGAAATTGTTTAGTGGAAGATAAATGAAAAGACTGCCTTCCACAGTGGTGGAGGCTGAAATGATGCAGCTCAAGAACTTAAGAAATACTTTCTGTAATCTTGTTCTATAGGATTGTTGACATGTTGTGTTGATCCTATATAAAAGGACATGTCCTAAGCACACTTAAAATGGGTGTATGATCTGGCATATAAAACCTATGTGCTCTGCAGGCAGTGATATACCCACAGTATAATCCTGAGTACGATGCTCCATTCAACTCTTTATGAAAGGTATAGAATGGAATGCAATATTGTATCTTGTCTTAGCAGATGGCCGTACTTGTCTGAATCTGGATACTACATTTGTCAGATCTAGTTAATAATTGGATGGGAAAGCTTCAGGTTGCGAACTACACTAGAAATAATATATTTTTTAAAAACAGCCAGAAGAAAGCAATGGAAAAAACTTCCATAGAGTTACCAAGAAAATGATGTAGATAGATAGATATAGAAAGATATGATATAGAAATAGAGATGATATATAGAGATGGAGATGGAGACATAGAGATAGAAATATATGATGAGGATGGTATAATGGCATAGAATTATAGGTGAATAAACTCGTTTGCCTTTCTTGTCACCTTTGAATGTAATCACTTGTATATCCATATATTTCAATGTCTGTATTAATCTGCAAATTTATTAAAATCTATGCACACAAATACAACTCAAATATCACTTCTTATTAAAATTAAAAGAATCAGTTGGTTTGAGGCTGACAGTTATAGAAACTGAATAAATAAATAAAATAAAAATAGACATTTCTAAACATTTTTCTACAAAAATGATGTGCCTTGAAGGACACCATCCACAATTATTTGTTTGGAAGTAAATGTCAATGTGCTAATGATTTCTTTTTTGGTAGATATGAATGGAATTGCACAATAAATACATTTCCTCAATTTCTGAATGTTTACAGATTATTGAATTATTGAGGAATCAAATGGTAACTTTTTGTTAGAATGAAAGAAAACTAAATTCCAGTACATGAATTTGTATGTAAGAAGCAAAACTGGTGATTTTGTATGGACTTTACAAAAGCCATATTACTCAAAAAGACCTAAGTATCATAGTACAGATCAGTAGGTCAGAAAAACTCAGTAAAGAGTATTTGTGGTTTAATGGATTTGAAGCCCGGACTACAAGCAGAGACTTGGAATCTCCAGCCAGGGATTCTCACTGAGAGACATCTGAGCCACTCACCATCTCAGCCCAAATTATTTCTCAAAGTTGTGGGGAAAATGGAAGGAGAGAAATATGTATACCAATTTGGTCTACTGAAAGAAAAGTAGAATATAAATCTACAATATATAAATACATAGATTTTGAATATTCTATTCTGTCCTATTTTATTTTTTTCTGCTAGAATTCTCTTCTTTCTTATAGGTAGAGTTCTAGATAGAGTTGTCATGAGTATAGCATGCAAAATATAGATGTATGCATTACTGTTCACAAACTCTGGTCTGTGAGCAAAGTTGTGAGCAATCATATTCTCACAAAGGTCCCAAACTGTGTGAGCACTTGATTAGACAACTCATAGTCACCTAGAATTGTCATACCAGGTGAATGGGATCTTGGTGTTCTCTGAGCTTGTTTTTATCCCCTATATCAGGAGTCAGCAACCCACAGCTCTGGAGCCGCATCTGGCTCTTTCATCCCTCGGCTGTAGCTCCCTGTCACTGATTGGTGCCACAATTTTGAAAGGAGCTCCCGGTTGTGGGGGGGAGGGGGAAGTACAGCGCGCCAGGAGGAGACTCTATGGCAAGGCATGAGTTTTCTGGTCAGCTCCACAATTGGTAGGGCTTTCGGTTAGGACACGTGGAGGAAAAAAGACTCAGTGATCAAGGAGACTCTGTGGTGGGGGAACTGGACTTCTGGTTGGCTCCAGAATTGAATGGGGTTAGGACCTTTGTGGCTCTTTGAGTGTTTAAGACCACTGATCCCTGGCCTATATCATGACTGAATGAGAGATACATTTCCTGGTTCACGGCCGGGGGCCATGATCGCTCTTTTAAATCCGCTCCTCTTAAATGCATTTCTCTCCCCCCACCTTTGGTCTCACCCTTGGCTCTCTCTCCCTCCCTCCCTCGCCGTCTCCTCCCTTCTCTCTCCCCCCCTCCCGCACCGATCCATCACCAGGGAAAGAGAGAGTGAGAGAGTGAGAGAGGAGAGAGAGGGGGAGAGAGGGAGGGAGTCAAGAAAACTGTTCCGGCCGCCGCTGAAATGACTCAGTAACTTTTGCGCTTGGATCTGCTTTTTCAAACCTCCCCCAATCATCATCGCCTTCCTTCCCGCCCTGCCGCGCTTGGTCTGGCTCTTTTCTTTTTTTGCTCTCTCCTCGGCTTTTCCTGCTTTCTCCCTGCAATTTTGTCACCCAGATGCATGCTGTGGTTCGCGAGTGCGGCTCGGTTTTATGTGTCCGCTTCTCTCCCTTTCTCTCCACACACACCCCACCTCCATTTAATTATTTTTTTTTAAAGAAAGAAAACCGTAGTTCTGCCAATTGCAAAAAAAAAAAAAGTGTGTGTGCGTGCATATCTGCCGGCGGGTGTGTGTTTGTGTGGTGTGTGTGTGTATGCACGCGCGGAGAGAGACTGGTTGGAAAGGAAGGACAGGACTGGCGGTGTGTGTTTCTGCAGCCCCTCCGGTGGAGGCTGCACTAGCCATCAGATCTGGGTTTTTTTTTTCCCCTCTCCTTTTTCCTGCAGGTCGTTTTAATCCTTGCTAATTACTTTCTGTTCTTCGCTTGCCAGCTTCCTTCCCACCCTCCTTCCTCCTCCTCTCCCCCCCCTGGCCGGGTGCGCCTCCCCGCTTTTACTCCCAAACAGTTATATATTTATATATATATATATATTTTTTTTCTCTCTCTCTCCATGGCATTCGCGCGCGCGCGCGCTCTGTTCTTTGCCCGCCGAATGTGGTGGGGAGGGGGAGGGCGGGCAGAAAGGTTGGTCCGGGTTGAGGGTTCAGGATGGTCTTTGAGGAACATAAGTCTGTCCGGGTGGGGGGTGGCATATTAAAGCACTTTATATTTATGTAATTGTATTTTATTTTGTAAGGCATGTTTAAATACAATAAAATAAAAGTTGTTTAATCAAAACAATCTGATATATAAACAATCAATGTGTCGTCGCGAACAACGCCCCCCCACCCCTGCGCGCGCTCAGCGGGCCACGGTAAAATTATCAAAGGCTGACTGGTCCGCGGCGATAAAAAGGTTGGGGACCACTGTCCTAGGATGTTTAATTTATGATTCAGATACCATGGGAAACTTTGTGATCAAGATATCAAATGCCACTGAGATCATTTCTGTAATTTGATAGGTTTTCCTTCTTCTTTTCACTTGCTATCCAATTGTTTCAAATAAATAGTAATATGAATCAGTTGAATAAGTCTGTTTCCCCAGAGATGTACAAAGCAAGGAGAGGGTTAAGAAAAGGAGAAAGACACTTATTTAAAAGTTTGATTGACAGTTTTGAAAAAGCATCTTCAGTTTATATCACTATCTTTAGAAGTAACATATAAACCTGCACTTTCGTGCTGTGTTTCAGATCTTTAGACTTACAAAAATGGCAAGGAGTTCTTTCTATCAATGACAATCGGACAGTTATTCCAATAGAAGTCTACTTATGTCTGAACATGAGATCATGGAACCCACTTATCATTCCAGAACATGGATCAAATAACATGTTGCTTGTTTTAAAAGGATTCCATGAAGGTACCAGCATTGATTAATCACAGATCCCTAAAATGCAAACAAAACAAAACAAAGTCCCTTGGGTTCTTATATAATTGCAGGAGCATAATATATAGTATCACTATTAATATAATGTGCAACACTAAAAAAATAATACTATTTACATTGTGTATCATAAATCAGTTAATGTCTATGCTATGAGAGCCAGTTTGGTCGAGTAGTTAAGGCACCAAGCTAGAAAGCAGGAGACTGTCAGTTCTAGTCCTGCCTTAGCCATGAAAGCCAACTGGGTGACTTTGAGTCAGTCACTCTCTCTCATTCCAACTCACCTCACTGAGTTGTTGTTGTGGGGAAAATAAGAGGGGGAAGGTGTGTCGGATAGGTTTGCCACTTTGAATTATTTGTAAATAATCAGTTGGGATTAATAAATAAATAAAATATGTGCATATATACAAATATACATGAGTATACTTACATAATGCACTGCTTGTTTATGATGGAACCCAAAAGGTAGCACTTTTCCAATAGAAAATACACAAGATTTCTTTCAATATTTTTTTTATGGCAATATTAAAGATGTGTGAGTCGTGACAAATTTGTATTTGTCCAGACAGAATGAGGACAGTAAAATTGATAGTCCTCGTTCTGAACCAGCTTTGTTTGTACTAAATGCAAATACAAATGGCTTAGTGATCCATGTTATTTGAATGCCTGTGAGGTATTATTGCCACTTGCAAAAGGCTACTTATGTAAATACATGCATACATCCATACTTTAGGAGCAAATATATCAAAGCTCTTGTAACAAGACAAAGTTATGACCACTCTTTAACACCACAAACAAGAGTGTCCTCCGGGTATGGTCAAAAAAGTCAAGACAGCAGTCTGTCTGTCTGTCTGTCATCAACAAGTATTATGTTAATTTTTCATTTACAGTATAATTAAGTCACTTTGTTCCCAACAGGATTTCTCATAAGCTGGGACACAGACAAAGGGAATCCTGTCTATCCAACATATTTCACTGACTCTTCAATGCTGACATATATCAGAGTAAAAAGTGAGAATTGCCTTCCAAGACTTTTATTCATTCAATTGCTAGATGTCAGTTAACTCTAAACCTACGATGGATACATCTCCTTCTTACTGCTATTTCTATCAGATCTATGACTGCATGAGAGGGCTGTTCATATTTTCAGAAGAGCTTTGTCTTCATGAAGGCTCATGCAAAGCATCTCTTTAAAATAGCTGGGTGAACTTCTGTGTCAGGGTTCCAAGTAACACCCCTAACGAAAGAAGACTCAGAGGCTTGAGTTTCCTCAAAGTTCCATTTTATTAGATATGTCATATTGGCACATCTGGGAAAACCCAAATCTGAAATCTTCCAGGTTTTCCTCACCCAAACGAAAGCTCAAGTCCCTGCCCAGCGCTCATAAGTCTATCACATGGTCCAATCAGGCATCGTCCCAACTGGAGATGCCTTCCAGTCACACCACTCCATGTGCAGGGCAATATGTCCTTGACTCTCTGAGAAAGGAATGTTATTTAGAATATACATCTCCCATACTCCATATAATTCCCCTTCCCATTTTCCCACAGCAGAAAATGTCGCAGGCCAGAAGGCCCATTGTAAAAGATGGCTTCCTGGCATCCTACTTCTAAGCAGCAGAATAAAACAGCCATGTTGCTACACCAGAGAAAATGTACTTATTCTTTATGTGTTTGAAATATTTCTGTGCCACTGTAACTGTAAAGCAACTGATAGCTTAAACAGACGTGTGTCAGCTCATGTACAGCAGCCATTTACTTTAGTTGAGAGTCATTCAATATTGAATATAGGATTATTTTCCATATTAACAATTAGCAGATCACATTCAAAATGACACTTCTCTGGTTACATTTTGGAGTGGGGTCATACCAAAAAGATTCAGGGTTCCCATGTGGCTTCAAAACCTTCAGTTGCATTCCTCTTAATTAACCAATTTGGTGATGTTGGACGATTGATGTCTTCCAGAACTTGTGGATCTGAACTCCCATTATGCCTTACCATTGAACAGACTGCAGTAGTTGGAAAATTCCTATAAGACTTTCCCAGTTGAGTTTGCCCCAGCACACTCCCAGTCAATTCTTATATCAGATCAAAGCAAACACACATGCCATTCAGTTCAGCTAGCAAAAAATAGTTTGATGTTTATTTATTAAATATCACCAAACATCAAAAACAGTTAACCGGCAAAACAAGGGCAAAACCAGGGAAAGAATAAGACATGAACAATAGAGAAGTCTTTACATTACCTACAGTATATTTGTATTTCAAACAGCATCTTTTTTTTTAATCCACTGGAAACAATAATGTGAATAATTTGCATAGCAAGTTCCAAAGAGAGATGATTTTGTCTACTCCAATCTTAACTCCTTAATCTTAATGTACATAATAGTAGTAGAATAAAGATGGAAACTAGGACATCAGATGATCCCTCTTCCTCTATTCTACACCATGAAACAAAGAATTCAGTTGATTAACAGATATATCTAATCTGAAGGGTCCTTGGTGCTCTCTGAGATTGGTTATTTTCTTACAGATGTTTCATTACCCAATGATGCTAGCACTGATGATGTTACCTAGTTTAGGTAATGAAACATCTGCAAGATGATTTACTTATGACTTCTTATAACACTTATGACTGCAGGACTGTAACTTTGTTGCTTGTATCCTTACGATTTATATTGATATTGATTGTTTCCTGATTGCTTATTTGTACCCTATGATTATCATTAAGTGCTGTACGTTATGATTCTTGATGAATGTATTATCTTTTTATGTATATTGAGAGCATATACACCAATTCCTCATGTGTCCAATCAAACTTGGCCAATAAAGAATTCTATTCTATTCTATTCTATTCTATTACAATGAAGCTCAGAGAGCACTAAGGACCCACCATTTCAATCTTGAGCTACAAATATTGTCCTTTATTGTATCTAATGCATCTAATATAGGGACATTAGAATTTCACTAAACCTGTGGAAACAAATCCTGATTGCCCAATTCTAGGTGTAGTTTTGTCTTTAGGTATTATGTGCTTCTCTTTAGTACAGATTTGACTGGAATGAGTAGACATCTTGTTAAATCCCCTAGAAGGATGAGGCAGGAGGCATCTGAGGTAAGTTAATTACAACCATTTATTAACAGGCATTCGCAAACGAGAACAGTAGTAGACCGGCACCCCCTCCCTGCTTGACAGCTATTTATATGGAGCTGTCAAGCAGGGAGGCCAATAGCCACGCGTTTGACAGCCCACGCTCAGCAGGTCGCATCTGATTGGTTCCGGCGCGCCTGGCTGTTGCCCAGCTGTCATTCGTAAGTCCGAGGACTAAACACCTCTTCCCCCCCTCCCAGCTAGGGTGCATGCGACAAAAGTGGTGCATGCGTACTCCTGTAGGTAGGTGGGTGGATGGCGGACATGCCCAAAATGCCTCAGTTGAAGAGGCGGCAGTGGAGGTAAGATGTCCCCGTAGCAGCTCCTCCCTGGAGGGAGAGGAGCTCCTGGTGATGTCACTGCGGCCTAGACCAGGAGGCAGAATTCTCAGAAAAGGTAGGCTGGGCGGAGGGGACTCAGCTTGGGCTGGTGGGTTTGTTTGAACAGGCCAGTAGGCGGCCAGGGGGTTGGGGAGGCCTGACAATGGAAGGCCTAACTGGGCGGAACCAGGGTGAGCGAGGGAAGATTGAGCAGCGGTAATGGGGTACTGAGTCCCTGCACCCGGGCAGGGAAGGCCTGACTTGGGGAAGGCCATAGATGGAGTGTCTGGCGGAAACAGCGGCGGATCTGGGGCTGGCTGCAAGGCGTCGGCGGCTGGCCTCTGCATGTCTGATGGATTGGAGGCCTCTGGAGGGTGGCAGCGCCTCAGTTGAGCCAGGTGGTGCCGCCACTCGCAGCCATCGGGTAGGTGGACCCTGTAGGAACAGTAGCCAGTTATGTCGGTGATTGTATTGTATTGTATTGTATTGATTTTATTTATATGCTGCCCTTTTCCCCCGAAGGGGACCCAGGGCAGCTCACAACTCGACCAGGGAAGGGGGATACAAACAAGAATTTAAAACGACATAAAAAACAATGCATGATTAAAACACAACAGTCATACCAATTCGAGACGGGGGCAACAGTTCTTTAGCCCCAGGCCTGTCAGAACAGCCAGGTTTTAAGGGCTTTGTGGAAGGCCTGGAGGGTGGTGAGGGTTTGAATCTCCACGGGGAGTTCGTTCCAGAGGGTCGGAGCAGCCACAGAGAAGGCTCTCCTCCGGGTGGTCGCCAGTCGACACTGGCCGGCAGATGGAATTCGGAGGAGGCCTAATCTGTGGGATCTAATCGGTCTAGTGGAGGTAATTGGCAGCAGGCGGTCTCTCAAGTACCCAGGTCCAATACCATGAAGGGCTTTATAAGTGACGACTAGCGCCTTGAAGCGTATCCAGAGACCAATAGGCAGCCATCACGGAGGATAGGTGTTATGTGGGTGAACCGAGGCGCACCCACGATTGCTCGCACGGCTGTATTCTGGACAAGCTGAAGTCGCCGAATGCTCTTCAAGGGCTGTCCCATGTAGAGCACGTTGCAGTAGTCCAGTCTAGAGGTCACAAGGGCACGAGTGACTGTTGTGAGAGCCTCCCGGTTCAGGTAGGGACACAACTGGTGCACCAGGCGAACCTGTGCAAATGCCCCCCTGGTCACAGCCGACAAGTGGTGTTCAAAAGTCAGCTGTGGGTCCAGGAGGACTCCCAAATTGCGAACCCTGTCTGAGGGGCGTACTGTTTGACCCCCCAGCCTGAGAGATGGAACACTTGGCCAATTAGTAGGAGGGAAGCACACCAGCCACTCGGTCTTATCTGGGTTGAGTACAAGCTTGTTGACCCCCATCCAGTCCCTAACAGCCTCGAGGCTCTGGCACATCACGTCAACCGCTTCACTGAGTTGGCACGGGGCGGACAGATACAGCTGTGTATCATCCGCATACTGATGGTATTTTATCCCATGCCGTCGAATGATCTCACCCAGCGGCTTCATGTAGATATTAAACAGGAGGGGGGACAGGACTGATCCCCGCGGCACCCTATAATTCAGGGGCCTAGGGGTCAACCTCTGCCCTCCGACCAACACCGACTGCGACCTGTCCGAGAGGTAAGAGGAGAACCACCGTAGGACAGTGCCTCCCACCCCCACCTCCCGCAGTCGTCGCAGAAGGATACCATGGTCGATGGTATCGAAAGCCGCTGAGAGGTCAAGGAGCACTAGGACGGAGGCATAACCTCCATCCCTGGCTCTCCAGAGGTCATCGATCAATGTGACCAAAGCGGTTTCCGTGCTGTATCCCAGCCTAAATCCTGATTGGAAGGGATCTAGATAATCGGTTTCTTCCAAGGACCGTCGGAGCTGAAAGGCTACCACCTTCTCGACAACCTTCCCCACAAAGGGGAGGTTGGAGACTGGACGGTAATTGTTTAAAATGGCTGGATCCAGAGATGGCTTCTTCAGAAGGGGTCTCACCACCGCCGCCTTTAGAATTCCTGAATAGAGGGGGTGTAGTCTATCCAGGGTGGTCCACAGGTGCCGACCCATCAACAGCTCCGCGGGGCTTTGACGCGTGAGGGGGCAAGTGTTGCAGCAGATTGAGGTTTGTAATCTACTTACAAAAGACCAGGACTTGAGACCACGAAGGTGAGAGAAACAGGGTTTTTTGATGCATCGAGTTCAGCGTGTTCACACACCAAAATCTGAACTCCCTGGGCTTGCCCAAGATCCTACTTTTATGCCGTGTTCCACACTGTGCATTCTCAAGGCATTTCCATACACAAGACAAGCATGACATTTCAAAAAGGGGAAGTTCACTGTGGAATGTTACAGAGAAGTACATAGGAAAAATACAAAAAAGAGAAGTTCCTTTAATGTCTTAAGCTGTCAGCAGTTTTTACCTCTGTTCTATCTCTCACCCATGTCTGGCTTCCTGTGCCCCTCCTTTACAGGGTCTTGCCACACTGTTCAGCTCTATTTTTAATACTTATGAGGAAGTTGGAGAGAAAGTTCACTCCAGCTAAAAGTCAACTTTGGAACTCCAGAGCACTAGAATGAAAAGCCAAGCTAATATGAATTTATAAGGTCCATTCTATTAAGACCACCTAACCTGGCCAGCCACTGGTGGGTTTACCTGTGCACCCCCTCCTGCATCACAAGGAGTGGAGTGCTGAGCCAGCAGGTAAACATCCACCCTTGCCTGCCAGTTGCCACAGTCCAAGCGGCCCAAAGCCTCCTTGGCCGAGCGGACTGCCCTCTCCACCCGGCCATTACTGGCCGGATGGTAAGGGACAACTGGCGTGTGGCGGATCCCTTGGGCAGCCAGGAAAGCCTGGAAGACTGTGAAAGAGAATTGCGGGCCGTTGTCGGACACTACAATGTCCGGCAACCCATGGGTGGTGAACAGGTGCCGTAAGGCCCACACCGTACTCTCTGCGGTGGTGGAGAGCATGAGCACCAACTCCATCCATCAAGAGTAGGCATCCACAGCAACCATGAATACATGGCCATGGAAGGGACCCACAAAATCAAGGTGTAGGCGGAACCAGGGCCCATGACGCACCTCCCACTCCTGAGAGGAGGCGGAGGGGGTGCGGGGTGGGACACCTGGCAGGGCTCGCATCTCCATACCCAGGCCTCGATATCTTCATCTAGGCAGGGCCACCAGACATAACTCCGGGCCAGAGCTTTCATACGCGCCACCCTGGGGTGGTCTGCATGGAGACACTGGAGGACCTTGGAGCAGAGGGTGGGAGGGATGACCACCGGTCACCCCACAAAAGGCAACCACAGTGGAGTGACAGCTACAGCTGACGTGTTTTAAAGGGGCAGCACGCCAGAGAGATGCCCCCTGTAGTCCAGCCCCTCGGAACCCATGCCATGACCTGGGAGAGGACAGGGTCAGCTTTTGAGTGGGCGGTGACATCAGTGGCAGTGAGAGGAAGGTCCAACTCAGTGATGGAGAGGATAGACAGACGGACATGGGACCGACTGAGGGTCAGCGCAGGGAACGGGGCAGCGGCTGAGGGCATCAGCATGCCCTAGCTGCTTGCCTGGACAGTATCTCACCGCGTAGGAATACGCTGCGAGAAACTCCGTCCAATGGGTCATCCTGGGAGACAGGATGGGGGGGTTGGCCTGTCACTGGCCAAAAGCCCAAGGTAAAATGCCAACCATACAAGTAATCGTGGAACTTTTTAACCCTGGACACTGCAGCCAGAGCCTCCTTGTCGATCTGGCTGTAGTTCCTCTCAGCCGAAGAAAGTGTCCAGGAATAAAAAGCTATGGGGGCTTCTGAGCCATTGGGCAGAACATGGCTCAGGACCTTGCCCAAACTCACAGGGGAGGCTTCACAGGCTAATGTCAGAGGCATCTTGTCGCTATACTGCACAAAGACTTCCTCTGATGTCAGCATGGCTTTGACAGCCGCGAATGCATGTGCTTCGCGGCTGCCCATTGCCAGGCCGCAGATTGGTTGAGCAACCAATGCAGCGGCTTGGCTAGTGATGCCTTGTGAGGAAGAAATGGCGCATAGAAGTTTAAAAGGCCGAGGAACGCTTGCAGCTCCGCCTTGAAGGCGGATGCAAGGACGTTCTCAATGGCAGCCACTTTGGTGGGGTGGATTCCCTGGGTGTCAATCATGAAGCCCAGGAATTCCACCAGCAAAGGAGCATTCGCTGAGCTTTAATTTGAGACTCGCGCCCCTAAAACGGTCGATAACCTTCCAAAGTACTTTGATGAGCCCTGAGCGGCTGGTTGCAGCAATGAGGACGTCATCGAAGTATGGGACAACGCCAGGGAGCCCATGGAGCAGGCGCTCCATGAGGCTCTGGAAGATCCCCAGGGCAACGGAGACACCGAATTGTAGGCGGCAACAACAGAAAGCCCCGCGGTGGGTGACGATGGTCTGGGCGGCATCGTCATCCACCGGGAGCTGCTGGTAGGCCTGCGCCATATGCAGTTGGCAAAGGTGCAGCCTCGCCCCAAGGAATGGAACAGGTACTGCACCACAGGGACTGGATAGGGGTTTGCCTGGAGGCCAAGGTTGATGGTCGACTTATAGTCGGCGCATATCCTGATGGACCTGTCAGCCTTCACAGGGACCACTATTGGGGTCTCCCAGCATGAGTGGTTGATGGGCTCCAGGATCCCCTGCGCCAACAACTTATCCAGTTCGGCATCAACCTTAGGCCTCAAGGCAAAAGGCACCCTGCGGGCCTTCAGCCTGATGGGGGCAATCTGGGGGTCTAGGTTGAGGGAAATAGGGGTCCCCTTATACCTCCCCAGCTCACCATTAAAGACATCGGTGTAGTCCGCTAGTCCTGCACAAAATGCACCCCGGAGAGGGATAAGCCCAATGGGGTAAACCAGTCCAGGCCCAAGAGAGCCAGCAGAGGCTTCTGCACCACCAAGATCTGTAGGACACACCATAGGCCGGTAGAGACGGGTCGGATTGAGCTGGAGGTGGCAGGGTGGCCCAGCAGACTTGCACCAGGTGCTCTTTCTTGCCGCAATGGTGGCATATCGAAGCTTTGAATGCACAAGAGCCCCGGGCATGATTGCCGCCGCAGCCGAGGCAGGCGGCAGCCGCCACAGTGGCTCAGGGTTGAGGAGGCTTTTGCCGCCAGGGAATGGCTCAGAGATCGGGTACGGCAAGGGGGCCAGCTCGTCGATCAGGCAGATTGATTGCGGAGAAAGCAGAGGAGGTAGGGAGCTTGATGCAGGCAACTGAGGCAGGTAGCTGGCCATTTCCAGAGTTGACAGCTCTGAGAGTTCCGCAGCTCTCGCCTCGTCGACCGCCTGTGGCAAGGTGATGTCTGCCCTGGAGAGGAGGCACCACTTGAGGCAGATGTCCTTCACCCCGCAGACAAATTGCTCTACCAAGTTGTCCTCCAGATTGGGAAATTCACACTGGATGGCGGCAACCCAGAGCGACTGGAGGAACTGGCTGATAGATTCAGATTCTTTTTGGACACACTGGTGGAAGGCATACCGGCGTGTGATCTTAGAGAGAGTTAGGGCATAATAGTTTTTAAGCCCCTCCATGAGCTCATCCCAGCTAAGCTAAAAAACAGGTCTTGGGACCGCGAAGGAGCAGGCCATCCCGAACATCTCGGGGCTGCAGGCACTGAGGAAGAAGCTGCACTTCTGAGCCTGTGAATACCCTTGCTGGTTATTAGCTATAAGGAAGCATTCAAAACACTCCAGGAAGTCGGCTCACGATTCGCTGGCAGTCCCGAACGGAGCGAAGGGAGGCATTGCGGCCATAGCTAGATGCTGTTAGATTTTCCGGCAGTGCGGAGTGCCTAACAGACTGTTTGTTTGCCTCTGTAGGTTGTAGCTCAGAGCCTGTAGATCCCACCAGCTCGTCGCCAGTGTTAAATCCCCTAGAAGGATGAGGCAGGAGGAGTCTGAGGTAAGTTAATTACAACCGTTTATTAACAGGCATTTGCAAACAAGAACAGTAGTAGACCGGCACCCCCACCCTGCTTGACAGCTATTTATACGGAGCTGTCAAGCAGGGAGGCCAATAGCCGCGCTGGCTGTTGCCGAGCTGTCATTCATAGGTCCGAGGACTAAACACATCTCACCCTACAAACCAAAACGTGTAGACCTCCCATCCTTCTTCCAATCAACTTAGACCAACATGGATGCTACTGTTTATTCCTGATCAGTCAACTGAGGCATATTGACCCTGCCTAAGTGCTATGTCTCTGTGAACAAAGCAACATTCATAGAGGATTTATGGAGATCTGCATCCTCTTCCCCTCACATTTTGGGTTACCTGTATTTGAAGAGGGACATAATCCCGCCCTTTTTTGCTATTCAGTCTAAGGTAAGAAGGAACAATCCTGGGCTTTTGTAAAAAGCATAAAATCTCCAATATGCTGAGAACAAAAATGCCATGAATAATAAAAGCCTCTAAATTATTTTTTAGCAAAATCAGGGGTGAGGACAACAAAAGCATTTTGGTATCATTTTTATGAGAACAGTGAACACCATTCCGTTGGGATTGGATCAATGCTTTCTGTGGTGCCTGAAGCAAAATATTAGAGATATATTAAACCCTTTAAATGGCTTTTGATATTGCTGAACCCTTTTTTTGTTTTCTCTGATCTCTTTAAGGCATGAATATCTATTTCTTAAAACTTATAAAAATTAATCATTTCAAAACAAAAGTCCTACAGCTCCAACTAGCAATTGCACATTACAGATATATTCTTTGAGAATATTATAATTATAATTTCTTTCCACTATTCCTTTACAGAAATAACAGAATTTGCCTCCTATTAAACTTAATCCTATTGTAAGCAGAGTTCCTCCTGTGTACACAGCCATAACACAATCTATGGGAAACTGACATCACCTCACAGTAAAGAGAGAAAACAAAAGATGGACCTGGAGTACTTGCATTTTAGATTTGTGATGCATCCAGGATAATTTCCTCAGAGAGCACCAGATGTTCTGCATAACAGAGTCCTTGTACTGGTCTCTCACCAGTATATTTAAATTTTTATCAAGCACTCTTAGTCTCTCATCCATCTAAATGTTTTATTTTTCTGTGGCAAAGAGAGAGAGAACTTGGTAGAAATTCATAAATGTATGCATGGTATGAAGAAATGTAGCTAATGTATTCATTCTTGTTTCCAGATTCTTCCGGCATTTCATGACAATCATTGTAGGTACAAATTATCCAAGAACTAATAAAGTTATACCCAGCCTATAATGTTTTTATTCCAGCAGTGCCTGTGAGTGTGAACAGTTGTCAGTTAAATATATGGACAGAACCACTCTCTTTTCAGTGTATTCATTGATTGGCCAACATTGGGCTGAATTTCAAGCCATTGCCAGTAGTATACCTTATCCATATATAAACTGAGTATAAATTTAGCTTGATCAAATGTACGTCTGTTTTCTGCTCTTGATGGCATATTTCAAAGAGGATTAACTCAGCAGAACTCATTCAAGTCATAGTTGTTGCTGTTATTGGTAATGTTATCTATTCAGTCAGGTCCACCACAATGATTCTATGGGCCAGGTCTCTGCACATCTTCCAATCTTGCACTACTTCTTTGAGAGTTTCTATGCTTTGGCTGCTGTCAGCTTTGATGGTGTTTTACCATCATGTTCTTTGATGTCCTGGTTTCCTTTCATTGCTAACTCTTCCAAACATAATTGCTTTCTCCAGTGAATTCAAGTCATAGCTACACTTTTGATATCCCAACTTTTTTCCTCCTCAGCTTGTTCCATAGGGAAGTTCCCCAAAAGGAAGTTGAGAGAAGTAGCCCCTTGAAGCGTATATATTGTTGCAATTAACTTCAGTGGTTTAGTTGCCAAATGTCTTGAAGAAAATTAGCTTTTACCTTGACAGATGGAATTGGAGCACTTGTTGCTATTTGTAATGGCTGTCTCCGGGAATTCCAGATATATCGGGGGGAAAAATGTCCTAATGCCTCCCTAGAAAAATATGCTCAGCTACAATCAGATGTCATTTAACATTCTAAATGAGAAATAGATTTGGGTCAATATGAATGAAATGTAATGCTCAGATGGGCTGACATTACAAAAGACATTAGAATGTCTGGAAACAGCAAATGTGAATACAGTACTGTTATAAAGCATATGGTTCAAGTTAATTTTCAATAATGGTTTGAATTCTCCATGTAGCTGTTTATGATGATATGTTGGCGGTAAGACAAAAGGAGAAATAATGTTTGTTTTCCTTTAGCAGTCCACCAGCTGAGGCTAAGCCACCTCCATTGAACTAAAAATACCTTTCAGGGAGCAGTTTGTAATTATATGATATTTCATCTATTTGAATGTTGCAGATTTGGTAGCAAAAATAGTCAAGATGAAATAAATTAAGCAATTGTTTTACATTATCAGAGCCTTTATTATTTATTGTTTATGCTAATAACACAAATCTATGCATAAAAGGCAAATAGTATCTGACATACTCTGCTGGATAGATGAACAGACAAATGGGCAAACAGATGGCTTCTTTCCAATATACCACAAATTTTTGATGAGTAGAGCAGTCTTCCCCAAGCTGGTTTTCTTCAACTAAGATAACAATCAGGCATTCTGTTTGGGAACATGATTTGTTTTAATATTCCTAGAGACCATGAGGCCAGTCATACAGGAACATTGTTAGGTAGAGCTATGACAAGACAAACTGATAAGGAAGGAAAGTGTCTCTCTCCTACACATGGCACGACAAAACCGCACTCGTCAAAATAGCGGTGATTAAACCGCGTCGCTAAAGCCACGACGTCATCACCGCACGTCATCACCGCCGCGACAACAGCGCGGCGACAGAAGGGCGCTTTAAAGCCGATTTAAATAAAGGTAAGTGTCGGCCGGGCTGACAGCGGCAGCGGGCACGGGGCAAAGCGGGCTGCCCAGCAGCAGCAGCCCACGGGAAGGGTCCAGCTCAGCCGTGGGGGGCAGCAGGAAGCCCGCGGGGGGCCCGAGCGGGGCTGGCAGCAGCAGGAGAGAGCCTCAGCTGCCGCCGCTGCTGTGTCCAAGGAGCCAGCGGAGGAGGAGGACGCGGCAGCAGTGGAGGCTGAGGCTCTCCCGGGGCAGGCGAAGTGGGCTTGCCCAGCGGCGGCGGCCGCCCGTCCAAGGAGATGTTGTTGAGGAAGAAGAGGGCGGCCTGCTTCCGCCGTGCGTCACCGCCCCGCTTGCGAGCCCCTAGGTTTAGGGTTAGGTTTAGGGTTAGGTTTAGGGTTAGGTTTAGGGTGAGGGTTAGGGTGCTTCGGTAGGTGCGGATTTGCCCTCCGCGGTTATGTCATCGCGGTAGGGTCATTTTTTCTTAGCGCTTTGGATGGCGCGGATTTGCCTCCGCACTTATGTCGGCGTGGATAAGGGCTTCGCGGTTTTGTGGTGGAACCCTCCTACATACAGTAAGTGGCTGTTACAGTCCTGATACTGTATGTTATAAATGACTCCTGTTTTTTTTAATTGGGTTACTAGGTCATTTGTTTTGCTGAATATGTTTTGGAGGGCTTTAGTTCTGCATGCCACAATAATATGGTGTGGTTGTAGTCATCTGTTGGTTGTTTCTGAGATGCTTCTGATGTATGGTAATGTTATCCTTTTCATAAGTTGTGTTACTTGAGTGGGAGTTGCTTTGAGTGGTCAAGAATTTTTGGATTTCTTGCTTTGCCTTGTTCAATCATGACCAATATGTCAGCATTATCAATTCATTGAAAAAAGACTCTCTTTTACCTTAGAGTGACATTACAACAGATGAATGCACAATATTATCACATTCATTAGTTAGTGTATATGTGAAATTAAAACAAAGTTCACAAATTAGGAGTAAGGGTTCATATATATTTTCAGATATTCTATCTCTCTATCTCTATCAGTGACGTGTGGAGCTTCATGGCCGATGAGGCAAGCGCGAAAGCCCCACTGAAGCCCCGGCGCCACGTCCGCCATAGTGCGGGACCGGGACCCGCTCTATGGCAGACGGCGCCGGGACTTTAAAGTGCCACCACTTTAAAAGCGGGCAGGCGGGCTCAGCAGCGCCGCTGCGCCGGCAGAGCCAACCTGAGGGACAAGGGGCAGCCGAGCCTCAGCCACCCGGGCAGCCTCGCTTCGCCGCCCGCCCATTCCCTCCAGTCCTCCCTCGCCCTCTCCGCCTGCCGGGATGGAACTGGAAGCCTCGCTGGAGCAGTCAGTGCCCGGGGGCATGGCTTTCAAGTGGCGGCAGGGCCCCGGCGGCAGGACTTTAAAGGCCCAGTGCCATCTGCCATAGAGCGGGTTTCGGTCCCGCTCTATGGTGGATGGCGCCGGGATTTTAAAGCCCTGCCGCCGGGGCCCTGCTGCCATGGAGGCTCGGCCACCCCTTGTCCCTTAGGCTGGCTCTGCCAGTGCAGTGGCACTGCTGAGCCCGCCTGTCCATCGCATCCGGTCCTCCCTCACCCTCTCCGCCCGCCGGATGGAGCACATCAAGCATGTCCCGCTGAATGACCGGCCCGGAAGGCATGCCGGCACTTTAAAGTGCATGCCGCCTTGGCCCGCCATAGAGCGAAACATGTCCTGGTTTGTGGCCGGGAGGCATGCTGGCACTTTAAAATGCATGCCACCACCCCGGCCATTCAGCGGGGCAGCAGCATGCACTTTAAAGTGCCAGCGTGCCTCCCGGCCACAAACCAGGACATGTTTCGCTCTATGGCGGGCCGAGGCAGCATGGCTTTAAAAAATAAAAAATAAAAATAAATGTGCCAGCCCGCGCGCCAGCAGATGTGGGTAAAAGCACACAAACACACACACACCACACACACACACACACAATAAAAACAAATTACAATTACTTACATTACAAATAATTTTGAATTCCTCCCCCCTGCCCCCGCCCTCTGACCCACATACCTTCCAGCTGCGTCAAAAATGCAAGATTTGGTCTAGCCAGGCCAGGGCCAGGCAGGCTAGGATAGTTGCTGCTAGAATCATCACGTGAATGACTCTGCTTAACTGTTTAAAAAAAAAGCCTCTAAACAAAGTGCCCTCTGCAGGAGGAGGCGAGAGAATCACGTGCCTCCTTTGCATAATGAATTTTCTGCCTTTTAACCCTTGGCAATGGTTAAAAGGCAAAACATTCCTTATGCAAAGGAGGCCCATAGTTCTCTCACCTCCCCCTACAGTTAGCATTAAGCAGACTCAGAGTTACTGTGATTTGGAGTCTGGCAGCAACTACCTTGGCCTTTTTAATTATTTAAAAAATTCTTTTCTTTTCCTCATGAGACTGGTGAGGCCCCGCCTCCCCTGCCTCCTCTGACTGCACGTCCCTGATCTCTATCTATCTATCTCTAAATATAAATCGAGAGAGGGGGGGAGGGAGGGAGGGAGAGGGAGATGATATAGATAGATATAGATATATATGTCATCCTAGCTATGTTATAATTTATCTGGAAGTCAAGTGCCGCTCAGGCCTGAGGATTGGGTGACAATGTTTTGGAGGTGTGCTTGGGTACCTAAGTTATTTTTTTAACATTTTAATGAAAATGTTAAACTTGCCTTCAGCCTATAACAGACTTAATGTCTCTGTGATTCTCCATTTCCCACTGAACCACCAACTCTTGGTTGCTCCCCAATTCAATATTGTTTACTAAGTGGTGTGCCATCCAATTTCAGAAATGCAATAGAGAGTCAATGGGAGCACCCCCCCCTTTTAAAAAATATTATCCAAGACCTATCTTTCTTACCTGCAAGATGTACTATATACAAACATCAAATTGCATGCATTGTCAGTCTCTTCTGTGACTGAAGAACTCATGCATATAATAATGTAAATAGATAGAAGACACTGGATTGGTTGCCTGTTAGCTTTGGTTGGTTGGCTTTCTCTGTTCCCTTTAAAGGAAGCAATTGTGTGTGAGAGAAACAAATTTCTGTGCTTATATTAACCAGCTGGGAGTGGTTTACAGTATATATTAAAGGAGATACCACTCACAGAGACAAAAGTGTATCAGCAAGTAGAAATACAATTAATTAACCAAAACCTATTGAAAAGTATCCAAGTATTGAACAGCCATGTTCTATAGTGCCAACAATTGTCTGGGAGAGATTTTCACATATGTATTATCTCTGAATTATCTTGATCACAAAATGTCACCTTTCACTATGCTGACAAATTATTGCCTAATTAACTTTGAATGAGAAAAAAAAATATCCAAGGAATATGAAGGTGTTGCTGAAAATGCTATAAAATAGATTGGCCAATATTTTGGCAGCCATACATTTTACAAAACTTAAATGAGAAGTATGACTATGCTATTAATAATTAAAATTAAATTACAAAGTTGGGGAAGTGACATCCCAGAGAATATTTTAGCCTATGAATGATTAATCTATTTGATCCATAACACAGTCTGAATAGAGTGAATACAGATATATTCACAGGAAAGAAATAGCATGAAATGCAAAATCTTAGCTGAGATACATTTCATATGTGGCATCAGGATAACAACAGGTAAAAATCACTATATGAGTTGCTATTCAGAATAGAAGCCTTGCAGTATGGTTTGACATGCCTCAGCAATACATAATTTATCTCACTCCTCTTCGAATCTTCTTCTAGAGTAAGGTCCAAGGGTAGGCTGTTGGCCCTGAACTTAAAGGATTTATTGTTCTATAAAAGGGAGCAGTAGGGGAAAAAAGCTAGAAAGACATTCTTTAAAACAGTGGTACTTTGGTTAATTAGTTTCAGGAGGTGTGATGAGTACTAAAAACAATGAGTACCACACAGATTTTTCCCATAAGGAATAATGTAGTGAGTCACAAGGCAGCCAGCATCAACAAGTTCTAGCTTATGTGTTGAGTACCAAACAAATGATGAGTACTAGAGCAAAATGTTCATGTCAAAAGGCACTGAGTACCAAATTCAATGAGCTTCAAAGCAGTCGAGTACCAAAGTATTACTCTGTTCTAAAATGTATGCCCACCCATACACATTTGTCTGAAATGGCATAAGGTCAGCTCGAGCAGCGGGTCCAACTCTGTTATTCTAAATACTTCTAAATGCACCACCAATTTCTCAGACGTTATCTCCAGTGAAGGAGGCTTCTATTATTCTTTCTCATTCTCATCTAATGCATCTGATATCATTTGTGTTATGTTATTAAATGTAGTGCAATATAATATTGCTGCTGCTGCTGCTGCTGCTACTACTAATCCCATCCCCACTCCACTACCTCTGTATCTTATACCCTTCCACTTCTTCATTTTGGCAAAGATTCCAATAAGGTTAAAATCCAATAGGATTCCTGATATCTTTCCTTGGGACTTACAGAATTGCTGGGAGTCAACTGGCACATCAAAATAATTTATTACTGTGACTTGTGGCACAGTCAGTCAGAAGCTTGGACTAGATTTGGCACTTTTAGCCACCTATCGAGTCCTTCCTAGGCAGAGGTTGATGTTTTATGGTATTAGAGGTATCATCACAGAATGTAAGCTATTCCAAGTAAAACTGTCTTTTGCAATGTAGTTTATTTTGCAACCCCCAATAATTACATTCCCTGTTACAAGAAAAATCCCCCTAAATAAGCCATAGTGACTCCATGGCTAGAGTGCAGTACTGCAGGCTACTTCTGCTGACTGCTGGCTGCTGGCTGCCTACAATTTGGCAGTTCAAATCTCATCAGGCTCAAGCCTTCACTCAGCCTTCCATCCTTCTGAGGTGGGTAAAATGAGGACCCAGATTGTTGGGGGCTGACTCTGTAAACTGCTTAGAGAGGGCTATAAAGCTGTAAAGCAGTATATGTCTAAGTGCTATTGCTCTTGCTAAATAGTAAGAAAAAATCCCCCATACAATACCCCTCTCTTCCTTTCTTTTTAAGCCACTTATTGCCAGCTGCCAGAATTGCTTATTGCGGAAGAAACCTTGTCTCCATTCATAAGATACATGAGAATTTAACATCTATGCCCAAAGTTCTTACATCCAAGGAGGAGAGCAACAAAGGCCATATGCCCCACAGGGAAATCCCTACAGATAAGGGAGATAACAAGCAAGATATTTCTTCTAGTCCCTCTAGTCCCAAAATCATACATCCCACTCACATTGCCTTCATAAACCACTACAGAGGGCTCAAAATCCTATAAAAATATTGCCAATCCAGTCTGTTGCTAGCTGTCCCAAAATGAACTCTGTTATTGTTTTTGGAATAAAGAGTGATACCTCTTCTCCAGCAGCTTTCCTCGCGTCCTGATTGCTTGGACTCTTTTCCCAGCTCAGAAGAAAAGGGAGTAGGGAAAATTCCCAACAGCAATTGGCTGATGGTGAATTTGTCAATACCGCTGTTGTTCAAGTGGTGCTCCAGTTTCTTGGGACCTGTGACTATTGGTATTACCTCTGATTTCTTTTGCGACAATTGTTACATTTCCATTTGCAGATCTTTGTATTCTGTTATCTTCTCCAGCTTCTTCTCTTCTTTTCTGCTGTCTCCAGGTACTGTCACATCACCATTGCTAAGTCCTCGACTTGCGACTGGTCCTAAATCCTTGACTTACGACGGGCCGCAAGTCCTTGACTTATGATTGACATCCGGCAACAGCCTAGCCATGCCTGATTGGCTAAGACACGGCTGGCTGAGCACGGGCTGCCAGAGGCACTCCTATTGGTCGCCCTGCTTGACAGCTCCCGTGTAAATAGCTGTCAAGCAGGGCGAGGTACTGAACTCTCTCTGTATATAGTTAACTGTTGCTGTTACTCAATAAATAGATGTTCGTTTACCTCAGCTGTCTCACGCCTCATCTGTTCCTTTGAATTTCAACACTGGCAAGGAGGATGGGATGCTGACGGTCCCTGCCTGAACAGCCACTAAAGACAAGGAAGCGAAATTATTATTTTTTTCTCTTAAAGAGAACAACTATTTTTACCTCACGCCTCAACAGCCATGGCTTCGGTTCCGCCATTTGCTCCGTTCCGAACTGCCGGGGAGTCTTGGGCCGGGTTCCTTTTGAATGCTTTCTGATTGCTAACAATAACCACAACCTGCCCTCGGACTGCAAGTGCAGCTTCTTTTTGAGCTCGTGCAGTCCCAAAATGTTTAATACGGCTAGGACTCTCGCTTCGCCTTTGGCCATATACGAACTCAGCTGGGACATACTAATAACTAAGCTAAAAAACCACTATGCTCCAACACCATCAAGGATCGCCCATCGCTACGCATTCCGACAGTGCGTTCAGAAGGATTCTGAGACTGTGAGCAAGTTCTTACAGTCTCTGCGGATGGCGGAGATCCAGTGCGAGTTCGTCGACCTCGACAACACTCTCGTGGAGCAATTTGTCTGTGGAGTTTGAGATCTCTGCCTGAAACTGAGGCTGTTGGTTAGGGCAGAGATCACGTTGCAGCAGGCAGTGGAGGAAGCTAGAGCTGCTGAACTGTCAGAGCAGTCCACGGCTGAGATGCACCGCATGCAGCTGCCACCTCCGCCACCCCACAGAACCTGCCTCATCGATGAGCTCATGCCCCTCGATGAGTTGGAAGAGGACCAGGTGGACTGCTTGAGAGCTGTACCCAGATGCTTACTGCCGCAGCTGGCCAGCCATTCCACCATTGCTGCCTGCTTGGGTTGCAGAGGCAACCACACTCGCTCTGCATGTCCCTTTAAAGCTGCCATTTGCCACAGATGCACCAAGAAGGGGCATAGAGCTCAAGTCTGTCGTGCTATGTTGCTGCTCACCCCGCAACCGGATGCAGAGCCGCAGCTCTAGAACCAGCCGGCACAGCCGCACCTCCAGCAGCCCCAGTCAAGGCCGATGGTTCTATAAGGATCTGCACCGACTATATGTTGACCATCAACCTCGGCCTCCAGGCAAACTCCTATCCAGTCCCTGTGGTGCAGCACCTGCTCCATTCCTTGGGGCAGGGCTGCACATTTGCCAAACTGCATATGGCGCAGGCCTACCAGCAGCACCTGGTGGATGATGAGGCCATGGCGGCCCAGACCATCATCACCCACTGCTGGGCTTTCCGTTGCCGCCACCTTCAATTCGGCATTTCTATTGCCATGGGGATCTTCCAGAGCCTCATGGAGCGATTCCTCCATAGGCTCCCAGGCACGGTTCCTTACTTTGATGACGTTCTGATTGCTGCCCGTAGCTGCTCAGGTCTCATCAAAGTATTGCGGAAGGTCCTCGAGCATTTCAGGGTTTGAAATTAAAGCACAGCAAGTATTCAGTTGCTGTGCCAATGGTGGAGTTCCTGGGCTTCTTGATTGATGCCCAGGGGATCCACCCTACCCCCTCCAAGGTTGCTGCCATCAGGAATGCCCCAACACCCGCTTCCAAGGTGGAGCTACAGGCATTCCTGGGCCTTTTAAACTTCTATGTGCCATTCCTACCTCATAAGGCATCACTAGCCAAGCCGCTGCATCGATTGCTCGACCAATCCGCGGCCTGGTGCTGTGCAGCTGCGAAGCTCATGCATTCATGGCTATCAAAGCTATGCTTATGTCAATGGCTGTCTTAGTGCAATATATCGACAAGCTGCTGCAGATGCCGGCATGTGACGCCTCCCCTGTTGGTCTGGGAGAAGATCTGAGCCAGGTTCTCCCCAATGGCTCTGAGGCCCCCATAGCTTTTTATTCCCAGACACTCTCTCTGGCTGAGAGGAACTACAGCCAGATCGATAAGGAGGCTCTGGCTGCTGTGTCCGGGATTAAAAAGTTCCATGACTACTTATATGGATGGCATTTCACACTCTCCATGACCAAGGAGAGGCTTGTGCCTCTCCTCGGCCTTCTGGCTGGTGACCGTCCTACCCTTCCCATTCTCTCTCCTCGGATGACCCGTTGGACGGAGTTCCTGTCAGCATATTCTTATATGCTGCAGTACCGTCCGGGCAAGCACCTAGGGCATGCTGATGCCCTCAGCCACTGCCCCCTCCCCATTGCTGACCTGCAGCTGGTGCAATCCTTGTCGGTGCTTTCCATCACCTCCCTCCCACTGAATGCCTCGGATGTGGCGGCCCACACCATGGCCGACCTGGTCCTTTCCCAAGTCTTCTTGTGGGTCTTGAGGGGCTGGCCTATGGGCAAGGTCTCCGAGGAGTTCCACCCCTTTAAAACCCCCCAGTTTCTCTATTTTATAGTCCCACCATTTGTCCCTTCGAAGAAATGCAATGTCTTTTCAATCACTTTGAAGAAGGAAGTTAGAAAAACAGTGTTAAAGAGCATCTCAGTCTTCTGCTAATTTTAGCTGTGTAGACTAGTTTGCAAATTCCACACACAGATGGAATTTAAGAGAGGATCGGATGCATCTCCTATTTTTTTAACCTCCTAGGCCAATATTTTCTTTACATATTTTGAAAACCCATTGAGAAATCGCAGGTTATAAAAGCAAAGGGACAGAATTAACTAAGGCATGACTGATACGTTGGTTTCGGCTTTTCTCACCTTATAATGCTGACCTTTTTCTCACCTTTCAATTGGAGGCAGAAGGCAGCAACTTTATATGAAGCAAGCATTCATTAAGGGATTTGTTCTGGGGTTACCAAAGGCTAAGGAGATAAATGCAGCTTTTTGACTTTTTCCTCCGTTATAGATTATCCTGATATTTTATAATGTCTCCAAAGGGCACAGAACAATAATACGTGTGGCATAGACACTATGGTCTGTGTCAGTATGTCATCCTAATCTGTTTTTAAAGAAAAGATGATCTATGACAGTGGGAAAGAAACTCTGGAAAAAAATATTGCACTTTATACTATCCAAAGAAATTACCACCATTTTCTATGATTGCTTATAATAAAGCAGGGCTGAAATAGTCTGTCAAGAGGTTAGATAAATCTTTTGCTTTCTCTTTTGATTTTTGGGGAAATATTAATAACAGGAACAGAATATGGTGACTATGTTTTCCAGCACAATTTTTTTTTCTTATGTGACCTCTTCAACTGCAAACTATTCTATAGAAGGACAACATGAAAACATCTTTACTCTGATTCATCTCATTTGGCATTAGGCTGATGCCTAAAAGGCAATCAGATTTAGTTATATGACAATCTCCCAAGCCAAAGATGAGTGACAAGAACAAGATTTCCTGATCTTATTTTAGTGCCCAGCAAATAAATAAGGCAAGAAAGTGGGGTGTCACAACAGAGCAACAAGACAAAATTAGTGTAGCCAGTACAGAAACTGAAACTTAGCTGTTTTAATTCATTGACAAGATAGCAAGAGAATACTACACTAGAAAAAGTGAAAAGGTGTTCAATAACTTTCAGCTTCTTGCACAAGAATATAACATAAAAAATACCCAAGTACTCAGCGTTGCTTCCAATTATGAGGGTAAAAATGTACCCATAACATGCACTATCATCCTTTGAACTGATGTAACTTAGTTGGTAGCTAAGAGGTCTTCAGTGAAAACTAAAAACTCTAGTTTTGAACAACAAAAGAAAGAAAGGGCTAAGAATGAAGGGATGTTTAAGGATGTCCAAAAATGCAGGAGGCAGACCCATAATGGTCAGTACTAAAGGCTGAGATGCCTATATACCTGTACACCAATACTCAGAGTAGTGGGAAACAAACAAGGAGAAATTGAAGTCCTAGTACTGTGATGGCAAACCTATGGCAACCTATGACAGAGTTCTCTGTCGGCACATGAGCCATCACACCAGCTCAGCTCCACTGTGCATATGTGTGCCCCTCCTGCCAGCCAGCTGATTTTCAGGTCTCTGCACACATACAGGAGAAGTGTGCACATGCATGGGGGTGGGGGGTCACATGCACATGTGCAGGAGGTAGGGGGATGTGGCGCTCCCTTGCACCCCATTTTTGGTCCCAGGAGGCTTTACGAAAGCCTGCTAGGCCCAAAATGGGGTGCGGGGGGTTGTTCATGTATATGAAAGGGGTGGAACATGTGGGGGAGATATTGCACACATGCAGATACTTTCAGAATGTAAGGACAAAAAGGTTAGCCATCACTGTCCTAGTATGAGCAGGGAGAACCAGGAGATATAATTTTGTTGATATTAATGAAGAGAAGTATGGTGGAACTCATGATTGGAGTATAGAACAATAGAATTAGTTGAAAAGAGACAGATCCAACAAAACAAAGATAGGTCAATCTATAAATTAAAAAAATCAACTACGCTGGTATGGAAATTCATCACACCATGAAAACCCTCTTACAAGAAGTAAAAATGAAGTCAGAAAAGCTAAGGTTCAGAATTAGCTGTGACTTGCAATGGACTTTAACTTAAAAGATATGGGTTTGTGCAGAACAAAAGCAAAGTCAAGGAAAGTCAAGGAAACAGTTCATTGGAGAAGTTGGCATGATGCTGACAGACAATAGGGAGAAGACTGAACTGCTTAATTTCTATTTTGTAGCAATCCTTTTACAAAAGGAGAAAGAAACCCTACTCAACAGAAGCACACTGTGGAGAGGGTGGGCAGAAGAGAAATAAATGGAAGTCAAACTAGGCCAGGAAGTGTTGAGAGCACCCAGCTGACTGAATGAATGTAAGTCATTGGGGCTGGATGAATAGCTTTCCAGGGTGCCAAAAGGAGCTGGATGATGTGATCTCAGAACCACAAATTGCAGTCTTCAATAATTTCTGGAGCATAGGAGAAGTGTTGTGAAAATAAAGAGAAGTTAATATTGTTCCAGTCTTTATAAAAGGGAACAAATGGACTACGAATATACAGACTGATCAGTTTAATATAATTATCTCAGAAAATCCTGGAAAAGATCATCATAGAGTAGAATTGCTAGCACATAAAAAAAGAGGAAGGTGATTAACAGAAGCCATTTTGGGCCTTGTTAAGGATAGGTCATGCTAGACTAATTTTACTACTATTTTTATAGATGGAGAAATTCTGCAGATGTAATGTACTTAGAGGTCAGTAAGGCAATTGATAAAGTTGACAATAGCTTCCTTTGTGATAAGATTAAATAACATGGAATGGTTATTTAAGATGAAATTGCAGTAGGTTGAACAACTTTACCTAAAGCATGATCCTTAATGGATCTGTTTCTACCCATAGGAAAGTATAGAGTGGGATACTGCAAGGGTTTGTCCTAGGTAGTGCTCTTGAAAAGTTTCAGGGAGTGGGACACACACTATTATGGATTTATTCTAACTCAGTGATGGAGATCCTTGACTGTGTGTAGTAAAGATGCCCATTCCAGTTTCTCTCTGTTTTCATTTTCCCAATGATAGCTTCCTTTCCACTTCATTTCCATGTCAAGTTATGAGTTCAGCAAAAGAAAAGGAACATATTTCTCACAATTTTTATGCAAACTTCACCTTAATCAATATGTTTGTTCCACATTTTGAACAACACAAATTAGATGGGAAAAAAGATGTAGTGCATATGAATTCTGGTTCACATTTCACAGGTATTGGATATTGGACCAGTTTTTTCTTATGATCTTTCCGGTGTTTCTAATTAAAGAATCTCAAAAAGCACTAGTAATAGTAACAGACTATCCCCAAGATCTTGATATACTGTAGTTAGTAAGACTCAATATTATTTGTCTATAGACACATTCTCTGAGTTCTAGTAAGATAATTGTATAGTCTTATTGGAAGATTATACTGCAAGTTAATTAACTTGCAAATGAAATCTACCAAAAAAAGAGAGCAAATCTTCCTTCAGAATGACTCACCTGGAAAGCCTCTGTGGGACATCAGAGGAAGGATTATAGAAAGCCACAAACAGAAGTTTTATTGTGCTGAATAATTAAAAGTCTTGCCCACTTGAGAGCTACTAATGATCTGAGTTTCAGTATCTGCCCAGGGAATTAATTGCCTCATTGCTACAGTAGTGGGAGTCCAACTATGCTCTAGCCTTGTTTTGAAAAATCAGATAATTAAACAAAATCAGGAGTTAACTGCCACAGTTATGGTTAAAAAGCTTTTCTGTTAGAAAGCCCTCTGAAGAAACTGAGTATACAAGATAGCATGTGCTGGATCGTATAGCTATCTACTTTTTGTTATGTCTTGTCTTGTTCCTACTTTGATATGGTACTTAGAAATGTAAAATAGCAAAGCAGGCCTCTAATGACAGGAAATGAAGTATAGATCATTGAGGTTTTTTTTTCAAAGTAGATCAGATTGTTCAAAAGGATTAGGATCTTACCTGTAAATCTCCTGACCCCATAGCTCAAATCAAGTGACTGGGTGGGGAAAGGCCTACTGACAAAGCTCATTCTGACAGAATTCTTCAGATTTGTTTCAACTTCATCCTGTGGCCATGAGTTCATATTGTTCCAAGAGAGGTGTTCTTCATTTGTAGAAGCTGTATCCTGCTTGTGGACATCATCTGAGCATGGTTATCAATGCAACAGCCAATAAATAGAATGAATAAAAACAGATGCCTGAAGGAGAGGCAGCCCACAAATAACCTGGCCCTATGCCATGTAGGGCTTTAAAGGTGATTATCACTACTTTGAGCATCTGAAAAGCACCTGAGATCCGGTGCAGACCATGCAACAACAATGAAATTCAAATTAACTGCAGGGGCTCATTAAATTAATCTTTGAATTCCAAAGTTCCATAATGTAGCCTTGACTGACATTGGAGAAGTTGCCAAAGTAGTGGCTGACTTAAAAACAACAACAACAACTCTTGACTCACACTGCTCAAGTGTGACCCACTTAGGGAACAATTTTATCAACAAAGTAAAGTGCCTACTGGCAGTGAATATTAGTGTGTATGTATCTGGTTTAAAAATCAATGGGAAGTAATGTTGAATATACTACTAAGAAACTGTTGAAAAAAACAGAGGGGAACATATATCTGGGTTTTATTCATTCCTCAAATATGTGTTTGTATGTGCTTGTGTATTCATTTATGAATTTATGTACATTCGTTTATGAATGTCATGTAATTCTAAATTAATTAAACATTTGGCAAAGCAATCCTAATCTCCCATAGGAATAGCTTGAGATGTCTAATGCACCCTAAGCTGCAGTTTAGTTTATGAAAGTAAAGACCAAGAGTTATTTCTGTCACTTTCTGGATTTTTTAAAACTTGTTTCAGTGCTATGGTTGATTATACAGTCAGCTAGATATTTGCACTACATTTGACATTTTTATCCACCTATTTTATCCACCTATTGAGTCCTGGGATAGACCAATGTTGATGGATTAAAAGTAAGTAAAGGTAAATGTTCCCCTTGCACATATCTGCTAATTGTTCCCAACTCTAGGGGGCAGTGCTCATCTTCCTTTCAAAGCTGAAGAGCCTGCACTGTCTGAATACATCTCCATGATCATGTGGCCAGCATGATTAAACGCCGAAGGCACATGGAACACTGTTGCCTTCCTACCAAAGATTGTCCCTATTTTTCTACTTGCATTTTTTACATGCTTTCAAACTGCTAGGTTGGCAGAAGCTGGGACAAGTAACCAGAGTTCACTCAGTTATGCAGTGCTAGGGATTCGAACTGCCAAACTGCTAACCTTTCTGATCTACAAGCTTAACATCTTAGCCACTGAGCCACCATGTCCCAGTATTAAAAGTATAAAGGTATTGTCACAGGATTTAAGCTGCTTTTTGCAATTGACTGATGGTGATTTTGTTAATGCCAATGGTGTTCAAGTGGTATTTTGGGATTTCACCCAAGATGAAATAGTTTTGTTTTCTTTTGCCACGGTCATTGTGTTTCTATTTGCAGGTCTTTACATTTTGTGATTTTCTCTTTCTTTTGTTCTGATGTCTCCAGATATGGCAACATCTATTAACCAAACATCTTTTCATTTTGCTTATCAACAGTTGTCAGTGAAATCACAGCTGCCAAGTCTTTAGTTGATGTTCATTCACACTGAGTTCTCCCTAAAAACCTAGAATTTATTTTCTTATTTAGTATTCATTCATTCACTATTATTTTCTTATTCATGAAGGAATAACACAGTAATAAGAACAAACATAATAGATCCATGTTCTTTGGAAACATGAATCATAGCTACAAATAATAATATTATAGCATTTAATAATATTACATTAAATATTATATCTGCATAATATGCAAATATATAAAATAATAATAATTTTTGAGTTACACTGGGAGAAAAGATATTTAAACCAGCTTTTCATGAAAATTAATATATGTACCTCACATTCTTTTTGTAAGCGTCCTTATTCCACTTGTTTCCAAGACCAACTTTTCTTTACTTCAAAAAGAGCAAAGGCTGAATGAAATGGCAAGAGACATGATGAGATGTTATGAGTTTCCTCTCCTCTTGAGAGAGATATTGCCAACCCAGAAGCAACCCTGACAGATATCTCTTAGAGGAGTCTAGAGCTAGTCTAGATGTAGTGGCATGAGTAATTACAGATGTGTCTTTGAATGTTCACACCTGTCATAAAAAAATTCAGATAAAAAACAAAGAGAAACCACTTTGACCGTCACTCTGTGCAAACACCCATGTACATTTGAAGCTCTCAGCTATTTGTTATTTTCAGTTCCTCATTCCCCACCATCTCATTCTTCCTGCTCTAAATATACCCATCTTAAGTACAAACTTTGCAGAAAATGCAGGACACAAGTCAGCACATTAGAAATATGTGTGGTACATTTTGCAATTATGTTAATTTAAAACTTTGGTTCAGTGAGGCCCCCAAGCTCACTCCTAGGCCTATTACCTGCAATTTTCCAATGGATATTGTTACATACTGACAAACAGTATGGTGGTTTCCACCAAGGTCCTTTGTTCCGGCAGGAACAGTATTCAAATCTGATTGGTTGAATGGTCTGACAGCTCCCTATAAAAGGGCTGCTGCCAGACAGAGTCTTTGCTGGATTACGGTATACATAGTTGTCACTTAATAAAGAGCTGTTTGTTGCTGAAACCTGAGTCTGCCTCATTCATTCACCCGATATAACAGATATATTTCTCTTCTCACACACCACACATCTGTAGTTTAGGTTACCTTATACAATGTGAGGCCTGGGTCTTCTGCTTGTCTGGTGAAACCTGAAGTATAAGCATGCTTTGGACCATGTCCAATAAGTACTGACATTTTGTCAGAAGCAGGAGGCAAGCCCTCTCTGTTACCCTCTGGAAGAGCTTTCTCACAAAGTCCTCCTAGTCCTGTTTCCACCTGCCAGCCTTCCACAGACCCTTAAACATCTGGGTCTTTCCACATGCACTGGACTACAATGCTTTGTGGGACCAGTGCTAAGGTTGAGTTGTTGTCTAAATTATGAATGGCTGTTTGATTCCTGCTCTAATTGTTGCATTGTTTTGAAACCTTGTTAGTTTCCTTAGAAACTGGAATTATAACTACACTGACAAGCAAATAAGCAACACATAATATAAAGGCTCAAATGCCTTTTTATACAGTTGTGCTAGAGAATCAATGAAATAATTAGAAGAAGGATGGCAAAAACCCTTGACCCAGTTTAAGAAGAATATCCCTCTGTGAGTGCATGTGCATGTATTCTGCTATATAAATTATGTTTTGTTATTTAATTCAGACATTTTCCAATCAGAAAAAATAAATAAATGAGGAAACTGCTCTTCAATGTAGCCTAAAGTGATCATCATAAAATCTTGTTGCCATGCTGGGAGGTTTAGATTATTGTGGCTATTATTTTAGTATGATACCTTGGGGAGGCCCATCCTTTGTAAATAACTCTTGCCTTTGGGTAACACTCTTCTCTACTCCTGTAATTTTATTTTCATGCCTCAATGACAGAACAAGCATTAATTATGGACAGAGATAATGCCAAGTGATGAATTGTTTTAACCCTGAGATGATAAATCAACTGGCATGGATATATGCTGCTTGCAGTGGCACTATACTATTTTTATTCTTTCTGACCCAATGGTAGAGTGGAAGAAGTTAAAGAAAGATGCTCAGCAGTCTACTTGTCTATCCATCTGCAGGCTAACTTTGAAAACTGAAAAAGACCAAAATTAGATTCAGTGGGAGAATTCAGCAAAAGAAAGGTCAGATTTGAAAATGGGCCACATCCCAGTTGGGATATGGGATATGGGAAAAGAGTCCTCCAATGCATCTTTTTGAGAGGTAGAGCTGGGAAGTGGTCCATAATGCTACTGATTCCTCCATTCTATGAACCCCTCCTGTACGACCCACATGAGAACATACACAGCCTGTCCTTGACAGTCCACAGATACATATATGCATACACAGATCCAAGTAGAAATACACATATTACTTTGCTAGATTGAAGAAAAGACCCTTCTTATGACTATCAGTAAAGTGGTTAGGAAATATTCCAAAAACCATGTTCAGTATGCTTTCATTGCCTTATTTAAAGTTTTAGTTCTCTTTTCTGCCCCTCCAAATTATTTTTTAAAGTCAGGTAATTATTTTTATTTATTTAGAATGGTTTTTAAATATTTTTAGAATTATTTTACAAATATTTTTTAGATTGATGACTCTAAAAAGTTTTTCAGAATTATTTAAAACCATTTTCATTTGACATCACATTTCAAAGGATAATCTTATTGTCTTTATTATTTTACCACTCTTATTACCCCTTTCAGCTCCATAGCCATCCAAGGCCTGCAAGGCTTTCTAAGATGTTCATGATCCAGAAGTAGTTTTTGGACTGAATTCTAGAGACCCTTTTTACTCCAAGAATAACAGAAAATTGAAGCATACACATGTAGGATTAAAAATGAATACTGATGATCAATTCAAAATATTATCAAGCTTCCCTGAAATATCGAAAGTTATATTATGTCACTTAACGAAACACTGATATTTTATTTGATTTCATTTCATATTTTTTTGTATAAGAATCCTTCCCTCCTTCCCTCCTTTCCTTCTTAATACTCAAGAAACATATTTGATTGGCTGGAGTAAGGAGTGGTGGATTTTGTTCATTTTCAATGACTACAGATTATTAGACTCAAAAGCTAACTGCCTCAAGGTCATTCAAACCATAACTAACTCTTGTTCTGAAATCCAGCTTCCTCTCTCAAAGTCACTCAAACATTTTCAGAGAAATGATTTTCTTCTGTTCGCAGTAGAAAGGGTTAAATATTCCACATGGTATTTAGAACTTATAAGCAACTAAGGAAGGCACACGGTGATGGTCAGGCTTTTATTAGCTGGTTTACCTCCATCCTTCAGCCAAACAGATTTTCTTCAGCGTTGGTGAAATCTGTCTCCCAACCATGTTCTCCATATTTGTCCTAGCACATCTAATGAAATAAACAATGTCCCGCAGGAGTAAAGCTTATGTGCATCCAGTCATTACCTTCTGAAGCTTCCTGCTGGAAGAGAAGCTGGAGATGGACGTAAAGATGGACAGCTCAGGCATGGAATTCATCCGAGAGCAGTGTGCTATGGATTTAATAAGCTCCCCCCAACCCGCTTCCTGAAAAGGAAATGGCAAAGCGATACTGTGGATTTATTAAGAACTCACTGATTTCAGACGAAAGGAGAAAAACAAATCAAGTATGAAGCCCAGCCTCATCCATTCTTGAAAGGATACTGGAAAAGAACAAGAAAATACTGTAGCTTGAAAGCCCCTGTTTACTGCTACAATTCTGTAGGATTTTTTTTTTCCTGGCTGATGTTGAAATATTGGAACAATAAGCAGGGGAACATCAAAAAAGGAAGGATGACAGCGTGTCAGGAGGTAGCAGAATTGAAGAGAGGCTGCTCATGGATCAGTGCTTGTCACCTACAGAGAAAAGGCATTTTGCCACGGATCAAAGGGAGTGATGCATTCCTTTCTCTGGATGCTCCTTTATGGCTCCAAAATGCAGTTTCTTTGCACCTGCTTATTTCTTTTTCACCATGTGTGGTATTGACATGTTTTTCCCACTCTAGCAGGGAGGCCCTAAGCCAAGTTACAAATGAGCCAAAACAATGCAAAAGCCATGCAAAATATGATGGTTTCTGCCGTGCTTTTTAACCGAGAGATTTACTAATGAAAATGCCACTAACAGAAATGAGAGGAAATCAAAACTAACCCTCCTCTCCCACTAAAAAAGAGATCTCCTTAAAGCTCTGTATTGTAAATCAGGGACCACATATAACCATTAGCACTATTCATCTCTGTTCCCTATTCTGTCTCACAAATTTAGAATATTTATAGATTGGTCTGGGAATAAGATGTATGGTGTTGCAAAGGTCAGACAATGTAGAAGAAGGAAAGTTTGTAAGATCTAAAGTCAGATGAAATAAAGATGCTTAAATATTTAAAAAGTCATACACATACACACACACACACACACACACACACACACACACACACACACACACACACACACACATATATATATATATATATATATATATATATATATATATATATATTGCTCTGGCAAGGGCTCAAAGTGATCAATAAAATTTAGAAAACAATACTAAAATGTAAAAATACTTTATAACTACACAAACTGATTTGATGTATTAAATGATTTAATAGCTAACACCCTCAAACAAGAAATGAATGTTTTCCATTTTGAAAGCTAAGAAAGTCTGGACCAAACATAGTTTCTAAGGGAAGAATTCCTTAGCTTGAAAGCAACACAAGGGAATGCCCATTCTCACATGCCAGAAAGATGGGTCTCTCCCAGTGGTGGGTTGCTACCCAGTTTACTACCAGTTTGCTCATGCTCGCTCACTCACATGCAACACTTCTGCACAGAATCATCCAGGCAGATGGGCAGAGCCTCCCACCGCCACCACTACCAGTTCAGCTGAACTGGGCCAAACTGTGAGCAACTCACCTCTCGTCTCTCCTACAGATCTCCACAGCTAGTCAAATTGTGCAATAGAAGCCTCCTGAGGATACCATGCTTAGCCTGTTCTGACCTAGGCTTCCCCGTAGTGCCGTCAAGGAAAGTCTTGGCACAAAGTCTCTGAGATTCATGAACAGATCTTCACACTGCTCAAATGAATGAATGAACAAACAATTGCATTGTTTCTGCAAAAGCCCATTTCCCTTTTGCTCCTCTTTTATTTCCTATGAGAGGGACCATTCCCCATCCACCTGTGGCTTTACTCCCTGAGTAAAGCTGACCCTGATTTCTTAGCTGTTCTTTTCTTCTGGCAGTTCTGTGCATGCTCACTCTGGGAACAGGCTCCAGCTGTTCCTCTGCCTCACTGCTGTCTAGCTCTGAAAGCAGCTGAGAACTGCCAGGCACCCCTGTCCCTATCTCTGCCTCCAACGCAGAGCCCTTGTCTGAGCCTTCCCCAGCCTCCAGGACAGGCCCATTTTCCTTCCCAACCTCTTCACTGTCTGACTCTGCTGCCAGCTCCGATGGCTGGTGGCAGTCCACTACGTAGCCAAGAAAACCAACCAGTAGATCATTCTATAAAGCAACCCTCTCTATCAATGTATAAATGAACAGATTCAAATTATCTTACTTCAGACATGATATTTGAAGACCCAGATTTCTGGAAAAGGCTCTAATGCTATAGGATATGAAAAGAAAGAGAGGAAGAAGAAAATCAGCAGTAGGATGGATGGAATCAGTGACAGTGGCGATGAGCATATCGTTGGAAGGACTAGATTAGGGATATATTGCAATGTCGAAAATCTATCTGTGTTTGGTTGCTAGGATTGAAAAACCACTTGGGGGCACATAATCAATCAATGAATCAAAATCATTACCAGATGCAACCAGCTCAAGAGACATCTAGAGCACTAGATACAGATGTGCAAATAAAATTCTTACCACTTGCAAATTCCAATGACATTCCTGATCTCTTTTGTCATTTCTGCCTGAAAAGGTCCATTTTTGGGGGGGAGTTTTCATTTTTATTGCCATGTATTTTGAGAGGCAGGAAAGCCTACAGAGTAGTCTGGCTTCCAGCAGTTGCTAATTTATTTAGTTCATGCTCTTGCAATATCCAGGGTGCATCACGAGGAGGCAAAGTAGCTTTATATCCCAAGTGTATTTTATTGTGTTTCACTGCATGTGAACGTGCCATTCATCTGAGAAGAGTGAGGAAAATTCTCAGGGACGATTCACACCCTGGACGGCACTTCTTTACTCTGCTACCATCAGGAAGAAGATATAGAAGCATAGCCAGCCACACAAATGGGTTGAAGAACAATTTCTATCTGTGAGCTGTCAGATTCCTGAATGCGAAATAACATCATAACTACGTAATACATTGGACTTGCAGATACCTGAAGATTTTGGTCTTTCAGTGGAAGAGTAATCTCATCCAAAACAAGATTAACTGCAGTCCTTAAGTCATTTCCTATTCACTAACTGCTCACACATTTTTATTCTTTGTGTTATTTTTTTGTTTTGAGTAGTGATTTATTTTAAATTACATAGAATAGCTGTAGTTGTTAACGTATGGATTTATTCTTCATAGTAACTTGGACATCCAGGAGAAAAGGTGGGCTATCCATTTTAAGATAAATAAAATAATCTGCCTATCGTGCTATTCAAATATGATGTGTTCTGTGTCCATCTTTTGTAAGGATAAATTAGTAATCTGTTTAGGATGTTGGATTTTCATGAACCTGGTTTCAAACTGTGAATTTCTTGGGCTTCGTAAATAAGTAAAAAAAATCAGAGACTGAATGTTCATGCTAAACAGCCAAATTTCTTCCACTGGAATCTGTTCATACATTTAGCTAAAATCAGTTCCTCTGAGTAATCAAGTAAGAAAGTTATTATAAATCATCCCGAGGATACCTCAAAGCTTTTAGATGTGGTATGGAATGACATTTTCCCTCAACTATTCTCTCCCAAGGTATTTGGGTTATCCCCTTTTTTTCCTCCCATTTTTTCCCCTGCCTTCTGGTGTCACATCTCTACTTTGCAATTTATAGCACTTTTTAAATGGAAGCCAGAAGTATCCCCCAAAGCCTAAAGAGTTGTTCCATCTGTGATACGCTGAAATAAAAAGAGTCTTTTATTTGTACAGAAGGATAGCCTTTTTTTCCTCAATGTATTGCTGAGCATATCCCCTCCCAGTTGTTACTACCTTCCCATCTGTTTTCAGGTCTTTAATGAAACAAATGGTTTGACAGTTATTGCTATTTTAATTAACTTCTAGGTCATGACAGAGATTTGACATTAAGTGCACTATATCATTATCCCTTTGAAATAGGTAATACAGTCAAATCTGGGGAGGGTTACCTGCATGAATGTGATTGTTCTGTTGTTCTTAGCAGTTTTCAGGATGCCAACTTTCCTGATTAAGGAAAAACTTTATTAATTTAATGATCAAGGGCCAACCCACAATTTTTTATTTTTTTTAATTCCACAAATAAATAAAAGTTAAAATAATTAATTGTATAAAAACCTTCATAATACAGTTATATTTTAATATTGGGTACAACTAAAAAAACTGAATAGCTCAGTGGATGGAAAAAGAATGGCACAACAAATTACTAAGACTAAGGGAAATTCTTAAAGGGGACAATGTTGCATAGTTCTATCAAAATTGCAAAGATATTCTGTAAAGCAAAATCTATACTAAAGGTTGAAGTGGATTGGTGAAGAATTTGTTATATGAAATTGAGGCATCTGATTGATTCAATTATTTCTGCAAAGTTTGTACTTCATAGTTAGAAAAGCCTTCTTCAGTATGGGATGCTTGAGGTACATTGGGATTCCAAACCCAAAATTCTAGTTGCTGTCTTCTAGATTTACTACCTCTAATACTTTCTTTACATTCAGATTAGGTCACTGCAAATGCACGGTGCTGCTTTCTTCAATGGTTCAAAGCAGGGGTGGGTTCTGGCAGCCGCTACTGGCAGTTTGCTCATGGTCGTGCAGCATGCGTGCCTGATGCGTGCTGTGGGCGTATGCACAGTTCTATAAAAATGCTTCTGTGCATGTGCAGAAGCCAAAAACAAGATGGCGCCACTTATGGTTGTGCTGGGAGAACTGGTTTGGGGGCATGGCGTGACTGGGTTGTTGCAGCTTTCAGGGACCTAGGCCACCAAACCACTACCAGTTCGGCCAAACCAATCCAAACTGGTAGGAACCCACCACTGGTTCAAAACACTTTTTTTCAGCATGGATGGACCAAACAAATAACCCAAATTTATTTGTTTGTTTAATAATAATTCATTTATTCATTTATGAGCAAGAAACATCTACTTCTAATCCATATCACTTTTCATTGTTGATTCCTAAATGTAATCTCTTGCTGTCAGAATTGTAACTTGGTCTGTAAATCAGACTACATCAGTCCAGAGGGAGGTCAGCCTCCTTTGTTTCTTATCTTTGTGATTAGTGATAGTGTTATCATGAATGTTAGGAGAGAAGAAAAAGAATTTCAGCCTACTTCAATCAGGTGGGAGTCCTTGTCCAATAGAGGGAGATGAAAGATGTCTATCCACCCAGAAGGGAACAGTCTTTATTTATGATATAGATAGCTTCATTATATTTCTAAGGGTTCCACCACAAATCCGCGGTAGACTAAAGCGCACTCGACGAAAGCCCGTACGTGACGTCATCACAGCGCGACGAAAACGGCACGCTGTGAGCGGTAAATTTAAAATTAACGCGAAAACCTTACCCTAACCCCCCCAAACCTAACCCTAAACCTAACCCTAAGCCTAACTCTTAACCTAACCCTAAACCTAACCCTAAACCTAACCCTTAACCTAACGCTAAACCTAACGCTAACCCTTAACCTAACCCTAAACCTAACCCTAACGCTTAATGTAACCCTAAACCTAACCCTAACCCTTAACCTAACCCTAACCCTAACCCTAAACCTAACCCTTACCTTTATGTGAATCGGCTTGCTTTAATTTTATTTTAATTTTAATTTAATTTATTTTTAATTTTATTTGTCGCGCTGCTGATGACGTCACGTACGCACTTTGATCGGGCGCACTTTAGTGGACCGCGGTTTTGACGGGTCACGATTTCTAAGTTGGTACCCTAACCCTTGAAAACATGAAGTTTTTAGTTTGTTGACAAGTGGATACATGAGTATATGCAAAGCCATTTTTTTTCTCCCTAATACTTACTTAGACTTCTTGGTAATTTGTTCACAAGACAAGCTTCTGTATAACATCATTGTTTCTCTACCTAGCATGTTGCCTTTGTACAACTTGTCACAATTATGGGATTGAAGTAAAGGATAGTATGTTTCCCTACTGCAGATAATTGTACATAGATGGACCTCTCTGAACCTGCCTGAGAGTAAGAAGAATGCACTAAGTCCTTCTGAGATTCCATCACTGTTAGAAGTTTGATAAAAGCAACAGAGTCTTTTCAGAAACATTTTCTGGAAGATGCTATATATCTTTTCACAAGAAGATCCACCTGGCCTGATCCCTGTTGGCTGTCCACAATTAAAATCCAATGGCTTTTTCAAAGAAAGCTTGTTGATGACTTGTTGCTGTTCTTCTCTCAGTCTTTTGCTGCTTGATCCAATGTATAGTGTAACTGGATCATTTTGGTGGATATCATATCTGTAGAAATGTTTTTATTGGATGTAACAGGTAGGAATTTGCACCCAAGAGGGAGAATTCTATATTTCCATCTTTTCTACTCTATGGATCAGAGTATCTATAAAGGTTCCCATAAAATGTTTTGTCCTCTGAGAACAAATTTTGCATTCTCCTGTTTCATTTGATATATGTGTTTTCCTTTCTCAAGGAAAAAGGGGAAAAAAGGACTTGTTTATTAGTAGCAGTCAAATGAAGATGATAGATGCTTCCTTTTCCTTTTCTTCTAGTTTGTTTCACTTCATCAGCTCTGAATGGTGTCAGTTGATGATGTCAGCTCTCTGGTCTTGTTCTTTTCTTTTTTCTCCTTTTCTGGTCAATAGAGAGCCAATAATACTACAGGAGGATACTTAGGTAGGATTCAGAAAGAACAAGATGCTTATGGAAACATGTAGACAGATATAGAAAATAGAATGAAGGTATGTAAAATAAAAGCATACATCTGCTATCACAAACCATGCAAAAAATCTGAATTATATTCAGATACATGCAATCTTTTGTGCTAGTTGTACAGTGAGTCAACATGGCTAAATTGTGAAGAATAAGATTCCAAAATTAAAATTAAGGACTGTATTTTTGGTATCAATGAAATGGCAGAACGCTTGGACAACAATTGGGATGTTAGAATGTCTCCTGCCTTGGGCAGAGGGCAGGGGGTGGGTTGTGGCAGTCACTACTGCCAGTTCACTGGTGGGTGCACCATGTGCATGCACTTCATGCATGCACACGTGCATGTACAGTGCAATACAAATTGTTCTGCGCATGCGCAGAAGCAAAAAACAAAATAGTGGCGCCTATGGCACCATCCAGAGAGCCAGTTCAGGGGCGTGGGCAGGCCTGGGCTGCTGCTGGTTCCAGTGACCCAGGCTGCCAAACCACTACCAGTTCGGCCAAACCAGTCCAAACCAATAGGAACCCACCACTGGCAGAGGGTTGAACTAGAGGACCACTAAGGTCCCTTCCAGCCTTATGATTCCATTCCATTACATTCTCTTCTGAATTATTCTATTCTATCCTATTCTATTCTTCCCTCATGCAATATTGTAAAAGCTAATTATCAAGGGGATGTTTTACCTCACCTGGAGATATAATAAGAAAAATGAAATGACTGTGAAGATGGGGAACTGCATATACATGTTAAAATTGGGTGTGGTTTCAAATATTTAGTAAATGGATGAAGGAGGAAGAGGACTTAATTGAGAAAAGTTGTTAGGTCTTTATTAAGTGATACAACAGAGTGCATATCACTCTGTCAGTTACCTTGCTCATAGCCTGCAATATCCACCTAGGTTTTGGACCATTTTCATGGAAGCATGGAATTGAAAGTAATAAAATAAATCTACTCTAATTGTGCCAGTGCAAAGCAGAAAATCCGATATTTGTTAATAATAG